>NC_085872.1:44913011-44914301 GCF_034702125.1 Engraulis encrasicolus | reverse complement strand
GGTCCTGGGTGGTAACGTTCCAGCGATTATCGCAAGGGGGGTTTTCAGCCGAGAATCGGGCCGATAATCGTGTAGTTTGAGACAGGCTTAAGTGTCATGTAGTGTAATGTAATGTAATGTAAATGGAGGATGGTGAGTGAGTGCTAAATGCTATGGCCGCTACTAGGCTAATGGATATATATATCCCTGGTGTTAGGGCACAGTACATTAGTGCAGTGGTTCCCAACCTATGGGTTGGGACCCAACTTATGGGTCGCCAAAGATCCACAGGGGGTCACGGAGCCCTCTTGATTTTAAGGGGTTTCATTTTAAATATATATAGCCCGTGTTGAATAAATGACAAAGCATTCAACTAATAAATGCATAGAAGCAACAAATTGTAAGTGCTACATTAAACATTTAGCCTATACTTGACCAAAGACGAATTGAGGAATAAAATAGCTAAAATGAGTTTTGGCAGGAAACAGAGGGCATTTTGTGACGTTGTCTCGTGCAGGCGATCACGTGGTTGGGTCACCAAAGCTCACAACAGTAAAAATATGGGTCCCTTAAAGGGACAGTTTGGTCAATTTCAACATGCAGTTGTATTGCTCACGCTACCCTTGACTTGTCAGTACCTGGTGATGCCACATTTTTCAGCTCAGCCCTTTCCGAGATATGAGCTATTCTAATGGGGGCAGCGTTTGTTTACATTTTTAAAAAATGAAACATAGGCCAACTGCAAATATTTTCCCAAAAGGTACTGCTGTTTGCTAGTTGTCTGCTGATGTTTTATAACATTTTGGATGTTTTTGGGAATAAATAAAAATGTTTTTTGAAATGTAAACAAAGAGCTGCCCCCATTACAATGACCAGGATCTCGGAAACGGCTGAAGAAGAAGAAAAAAAAATCTCAGGCACTGACAAGTCAAGGGTAGTGTGAGCATTACAACTGCATGTTGAAATTGACCAAACTGTCCCTTTAAGAAAAAGGTTGGGAACCACTGCATTAGTGCATGGTGTTCAGCATAGCCAGTGTACTGTATTTCATACACAGTCATTAATAACACTCTGGGCTGTGTAAATATTTCTATCTTTAGGCCTATATGTCCTCTCATACTCTCACTCACTCCCCCGTGTGTGTGTGTGTGTGTGTGTGTGTGTGTGTGTGTGTGTGTGTGTGTGTGTGTGTGTGTGTGTGTGTGTGTCTGTGTGTGTGTGTGTGTGTGTGTGTGTGTGTGTGTGTGTGTGTGTGTGTGTGTCTGTGTGTGTTTATGTGTGTGTGTGTGTTTGTTTGCGTGCTAGTGTGTA
>NC_085872.1:44893011-44895511 GCF_034702125.1 Engraulis encrasicolus | reverse complement strand
ACACACACACACACACACACACACACACACACACACACACACACACACACACACACACACACACACACACACACACACACACACACACACACACACACACACACACACACACACACACACACACACACTTCTGAGCAGTTCAATGGTTAATGTTTCTTAATTGCCTTCAACATGGCAATTTACGTTCAAACGCTGCAATTCTCCTCCTCCCTCCGCCCCACCCTCCCCATCCTCCTCACCGCTGAACGCTACACAAGAAATTCAATTTGCTGAAACACAATAAAGAACTTGCAGCAGAATACCTTCACTTTCATTCCTCTTCCCTCTAAATCTCACTTTGCCTTACAAACCCGCAGCCCACGGACTTGACTCAGCAGCAACAACAACAATAGAAGCTCGAACAAAAGGGGGAAGAAGAATTTGTTTCGGGCGGAAAGAAAAGCAGAATTGATGCGTTTAATTTGCCAGCAATCGGAATATTGATTCCGGCTTCCTTGTTTCCAGGCCTGTATCAAATGACCTCTCTGCAGGAGCGGAGATACAGGGAGGGCAAGCAGGGCATCTGCCCCTGGGCCCAGGGCCCTCCTGTATTGGTAGTGGGGGGCCCCTATTGTGACCAGAGAAGGCCGTATGGAGGGCCCTGTAAGTGTCTTGCCCTGGGGCCCTATGTGCAATTGTTCCGCCACTGCCTCTCTGCTTACTTCACAGAAAAAAACAGAAACTGCTCAGAAGTGTGTGTGTGTGTGTGTGTGTGTGTGTGTGTGTGTGTGTGTGTGTGTGTGTGTGTGTGTGTGTGTGTGTGTGTGTGTGTGTGTGTGTGTGTGTGTGTGTGTGTGTGTGTGTGTGTGTGTGTGTGTGTGTGTGTGTGTGTGTGTGTGTGTGTGTGCCTCTCTGCTTACTTCACAGAAAAAAACAGAAGCACAACGTAAAGGTCAAGAAAGGCAGTCCGCTGCTGATGGCTAACTACGGGGTTTATGATTATAGATCTGCGGACAACGGAAGGTGAAAGGTCAATGCCGTGGTTACCAGACTCTCTTCTGGTCCGTGATACCACACCAGGCAGTGTTACAACAGTGGCAATGCATTAGTAATGCTTTGTTTTCCAGCACACTCTGCTATATTTACTATATTTACTATATTTACGTGCACAGACGCATGCACTCAAATCGGCTATATCAATATATGCGCTCACTCCACGCCACACACTGGCTCTACAATTGTTTGTTTTCCAGCACACTCAATTCTATTCACGAGCACACATGCACTGATGCATGCACAGAAGCATGCACACACATACATATGCTATGCAGGCACGAAACCACGAACGCACACACATCTGCTATACCAGTGTACGCTCTCACTCAACTGCACTCCACACACTGGCTCTACCATTATTTGTGCTCGCAAGACACCACACACCTCCATGTCTCCCTGGGTGGCTCTACCAGTATACTGCATGTGCATTAATGGCCATTTGGCAGCTTTGGCCGGGCACAGGACAAAAGTCATTTGAAAGGACCCCCTCACCAGTGTTGCCAGATGTGTCTGATCAAATCCCGCCCAAAAGGTTATCAAATACCGCCAAAATGCGCTAACTTCTGCCGAATTTCAACAAATTGCATTGATTTGTATGGGCACAAAACTGCAGGAAAAACTGCTAAGTGGCCAATTTTACCCGTTTTTAACTGCACGGCCATCCCAAGTAGCCCGATTGGGCGAGTAACCGCCCAATCTGGCAACACTGCCCCTCAATCAACACATACAATGTAATGAGGACCCAATGGGACAGTTGACCCCTTTGTCCCTGTGTGCTTCCGCGCACCACACCTTGCTGCCTGTCTGCCTGCCTACCTGTCTGATTCCCCAGCCTGCCTGCCTGCCTGCCTGCCTGCCTGCCTGCCTCCCTGCCTGCCTGCCTACCTGTCTCCCTCCCTCCCTGCCTGCCTGCCTGCCTGCTTGCCTGCCTACCTGTCTGCCTCCCTGCCTGCCTGCCTGCCTACCTGTCTGATTACCCAGCCTGCCTGCCTGCCTGTCTGTCTGCCTGCGTGTCTGCCTGCCTGCCTGCCTGCCTGCCTGCCTGCCTGCCTCCCTGCCTGCCTGTCCCTGTGTGGTCCCTGGCAGTGCCGACTGGAGCTAAGCGTCCCGTGCTGATCTGCAGACCGCGAGCAGGGAGGCGAGAGGGTAGGATTTCATTGGCTGTCGAGCTCAAATGTCAGCAAAGTTTCGCCCTGATGACAGACTGGAGACACACAAGCTGGTATGCACACACACAGACGTGCACACGCACACGCACACGCACACGCACACACGCACACACACGCACACGCACGCACGCACTCACACACACACACACACACACACACACACACACACACACACACACACACACACACACACACATACACACGCGCACACGAGCACACACAAATATACACACAAATACACACAAATTAACGAAATCAAATAGCTTGGTACGCTGTACTGTATTTTTTTGTTGGCC
>NC_085872.1:44868011-44873011 GCF_034702125.1 Engraulis encrasicolus | reverse complement strand
AGGCTCTCTTTAATGTCTTAGCAATGCTGTTGTGATGTATTTGAGTCTTTCCAGCAAAGTGGGAACGGGCCTGTCTTTTTGAGGAGGTTAGGAGTTTATGGCTGAATCTCATTTCACCCCCTTGAGGGCTGTGTATACTCTCTTTGCCGCCTGTCGCCCAGAGGTCAACGCAGACAGTTTGATATTTGCTCGATCTGATCTGCGCTGTGAGGATTCAAACTGCCTTCAATACAAGGAGTAAACTATACATGTCTGTTGCCTTGTAGCTACACGGCTACACAGCTACACAGCTACACAGGCTCAACAACAATGGAAATGAAACATGTAATAAACGTCAACCTGTATTTTTGATTGCACTAGCCACCGCAGTAGTTTGGAACAAGGAAGAAGCTCATTGTCGAGAACAGGTTGCACAAAGCAGAATGAAGTATGGAAACACTATTTACTGTCCCGATTTAACTTCAGCATCGTAACTTGCAAGTGCTCGTGTTGTCTTTGGTTCGTGTAAATAAATGAAGCTACAAAGCATGAGGAACTTATTTAATGAACATCTCATAGTCTTAGTCATAGTGAATGGACAGGTTTGGCACTGGAGGCTGTCCCAGCTGGGCCAGCGCAGGAAGCTGACTTCTGGAATAAGGAAGTCCTGGAGCAATGGGAGGAGGGGCAACAACGGCACTTTGGATTCAAGTGGAAGCAGGGCCAGCAGTTGGCGTATGAACCGCCTGCAGAGTTTCCTGAGTGAGAGGGGGTTGGTAATAATACTCCTCCAGTCACCCGTTCCTGCAAACATCTGAGCTCTTTGGTCCAATAGCATGTTTGCTATTCGAGTGCAATATCGTCTGACGGCAGCTGCCTTCTCAGCGTCATCGTTATCTAAGCCCTCTTTCAGATAGCACACCAAACACTACGTCACATTGTCCCCATTATGGGTCACCATATTCACACTGGCACCTCGTTTGAGCAGCAGTAGGATGTTTTCAAAGTTGTTATGGGCAACTTCTTGTTTAAGACATGGTACGGATGAGAGTAGTCCTACTGTTGCAGTCGCATGCGTTAACATCAGCTCCCAGCTGCAGTAACATCCTCAGACACGGCAGTTTATGGCAGTCTTCAACTACCCGGGCTCCGCCCTAGCGGTGACGCAACGCTGTTCGACTCAGCTACACACACTAGGGCCTGGAGCTTGAGGAGGAGCATTTCCAACTTTCCCTCTACAGCGGGAACCCACCCACTTTGTCGGGAACCAATCAACTTTCAGCATTTCCAACCGTCGAGTGTAGAACAGATGTTCAAGGCAGTGACGTAGTTGAACGGCGAATCAACCCATGGATTGTAGACGAAACGCTTAATTGCGTACCGGCCGTCGTGTTCACGCCAAAGGTCTTAGCGTTCGCGAAACGGAAAGTTGGTTGACAATGCGAACCACAAAATACTTGTTTTTTCTCTGCGAACTGTGACGACAACGAGACTGACAGCAGGTTCATCCAGGTAACACAGTCACGTGGGGGAAAAGTTCAGAGCACGGTATGAGCCCAGTTCGCAGATAAGCACTTTAGTGCTGAACGTAACTGGTGCGAGCACCGGCACCGGCTCCGTTCTGGCCGGCCTGAACGCCATACAGGAGAGATAGCTCGGAGAGGTCTTGTGTGCGCTTGTTCATGTATGTGTGTGTGTGTGTGAGTGTGTGTGAATGAATGTGCGTGTGCGCTCCTGGACAGTCCAGACTAATCAAACAAACGTTCACCAGTATTTAAAATCGTTGCGATTATGAGATGGGAGGGAGTGCCTTCTCACAGGTCCCTTAACATACAGTATGATGTGCATGCCCACATACTAATATTTGCCCCGTTAACCATTCATATCCTTTCTGTGTATTGTGTTAAGACGGACACCCTTACCCACTTTTACCCACTTTTATCCACTGATATATAATATATCAGTGCACGTGTATCCACACTGTTCTAATATACCACATATGACCCAATGTACCACATACTAACCATGTCTGTGTATTGTATTCAGAAAGCTTTTACCCACTTTTATCCACTGATATATAATATATCAGTGCACGTGTATCCACACTGTTCTAATATACCACATATGACCCAATGTACCACATACTAACCATGTCTGTGTATTGTATTCAGACCGACCTGATATACCACATATGACCCAATGTACCACATACTAACCATGCCTGTGTATTGTATTCAGAAAGCTTTTACCCACTTTTATCCACTGATATATAATATATCAGTGCACATGTATCCACACTGTTCTAATATACCACATATGACCCAATGTACCACATACTAACCATGTCTGTGTATTGTATTCAGACCGACCTGATATACCACATATGACCCAATGTACCACATACTAACCATGTCTGTGTATTGTATTCAGAAAGCTTAAACAAACAACGCTGACAGGAGAGGAGTTCACTGTTAGGTGCCACTGCGGGAAAGTCTGCAGAAGTGCCAGAGGGCTCAAACAACACCAGAGCAGGTCAAGGTGTGGGACACCAGCAACTCAGGAGCAGTGCACAGACCCAGAGTCTGGTCAGACGAGAAGACGGGAAGCACACCACAGCGCTGAAGATCTCTCACCACCTGAGGAGCCCGAACACCAGAGACCAACCCATGTGAACCCCTCTCCAGCAACACCACTCCAAGTTGCATGGAGAGAAAGAATCCAGTGGCCAAAGATGGCAGATAACAACGCCTGGTCGCAACTCGACGATGACCTGGAAGGGATCCTGGAAGCAACCTCATCAGGCCCAGTACACAGAAAGATCGATGCAACCACGACCATTGTATACAACCTCGCCAAGGAGAGATTCGGCACAGTGGAGCGGAGAGGCCAACGACAGCCACAGCAGCAACCGAACAGGAGGGAGAAGGAGATTCGCCGCCTGAGGGGTGAGATAAAGGGACTAAACAAGCTGTTCAAGACCAGTTCAACACCTGAGAAAGAGGGGATCAAAGATCTAACAAGCAAGCTCCGGGAACAGCTGTGTAAGCTCAGGAGAGCAGAAAACCTCCGAAAGCAGCGGCGTAAGAAAGAGAAGTGGCGCGCCCAGTTTGTTAAAGACCCCTACAGCTTCACCAAGGCGCTTCTGGGACAGCAGAAATCTGGTACGCTTTCCAGCTCTAAATTGGAGACAGAAGAGTTCCTTGCAGAAGCCCACAGCGACCCTACCAGAAGCCGGGGTTTAGATGCCAATCGCAACATCTTGAGGCCTGCAAAACCAACCATCGCGCTGAACGCAAAAGAACCTACCTGGCAGGAGGTTCAGGACGTTGTCCACAAGGCCAAATCAGCATCTGCCCCCGGCCCCAGCGGTATATACCTTACAAGGTGTACAAAAAATGTCCAAAGCTACTCAAGAGACTCTGATCTTGAGGAAGATCTGGGCAAAGGGCACAATACCAGCAAGCTGGAAACTGGCTGAGGGATGTTTTGTGTGCCAAATTCAGAACAATATCTCTCCTAAGTGTGGAGTGCAAGATCTTCTTCTCCGTTCTGGCAAAAAAGGATCACCTCCTACATGACGCAGAATCACTACATCAACACGTCTATCCAGAAAGTTGGTATCCCAGGATTTTCAGGCTGCCTAGAACACACCTCAATGATCAGCCAGTTGATCCAGGAAGCGAAGAAGAAGAAAAGCGACCTGACAGTGGTGTGGCTAGACCTCTCTAACATGTACGGGTCAATACCTCACAATCTCATCCAAGAGGGGCTCAACCACTACTACATCCCAGCGTCAATACAAGGCCTGATCTCTGGCTACCTCACCGGGTTCAGACTGAGATTTACATCTGCACTCTTCACTACCAACTGGCTAGACCTCCAAAAGGGATGTACCATCTCCCCCATCTTATTCATCATGGGAATGTGTGAGAAAGGGGCTTCTCTACCCCCAACTCATGTTAGGACTGGCCCTTGCAAGTAGCGGTTAAAAGAAGACGGAAACTTGGCAACTGAAAATATCGTGGATACAGGTGCGGATTTATTTACAGTGCGGAAGTGATACAAAAATATGATAAACAAAAAACTGAATAAACGCAAAAGAAAACCAGCCTCAAATCAGGCAACTTAAATTTCAACTATAACAAAATAATTTCTAAATACAAACTTCCTTGCACTTACTTCTTTTACACAGCCTCGCAGCAAGCGTGTGTTAACCTCACCCTCTCTCTCTAGAATGAGAAAGGCCTGCCCTTTTAAAGAGCTCACAATCTTCAAGTTACAGCTGATTGGTTCACTATTCAACCAATAGGAAAATAAAGTTACAAAAAGTATTAAAACACTCTTTTAAATCCACATACAAAATATCACAATATTCCCAAACCAACAATAAAAATATTACAAAAGACACAAACAATAATGACATTCCTGAGTAAATGAATGGTTAAACAATTTTTACATGTTACTGTGCGTGTGTGTCATCTCGCGCTAACCGCGATAAAAAGAAACTTCTACTGAATGAATGTTTGGAAGGCTACAGGTGCGGCGTGCGCATGCGCGTGTGTGTCAGTGTCTGAATGAAAGTGTCTGCGGGTGTCTGTGAGTGTAGGCGAGTGTAGGTAGGGTATGTAGTGGCGTTTCTGTGAAAAATGTCATTACCATGTAATTACCATCCCTCATTTTTCACAGAATGAATCTGTTGATATCCTCAGCCGAGGGCATAACACGGGGCCCAACGCTGGACTCTGGAATAGTCCAACCAGTGCTGAGAGCATTCATGGACGACATCACGGCAACAACCGTGACCCACGTCCAAGCAAGGTGGGTGCTGGAGACGCTGGGAAGTGTAGCCTCCTGGGCTGGGATGCTGTTTAAAGCCAGAAAATCCAGGCTCATGGTCATCAAAAAGGGCAGAGTGACCAGCAAGTTCAGCCTTCAAGTCCAAGGTGAGCCCATCCCATCCATTGAAAGCAACCCAATAAAGTGCCCGGGTAAGTGGTTCAACGCATCACTGTCAGACGGAG
>NC_085872.1:44823011-44833011 GCF_034702125.1 Engraulis encrasicolus | reverse complement strand
CCTAACCACTAGGCCACGCTCAGAGGAGCATCTTGCCACCAGGCAAGGCAGGCAGCCGCTTGGGGCCCCCAAGCCCCTAGAGAGTGAATAACAGCCCATACTGTACTCCAGTAGTGGTGATTTGGGTTCAAATGTTCATTCTTTTGCATTTTCGCTAGGGGCCCCACCTGACCCTAGAATCGCCTCTGGCCACGCTGCCCACAGACACGCAGATCTAACATTCGTCGCAGTAGGATGAAGACAGGGGCAGAGAGAGTAGAGAGAGAGAGGTTCCATTGGCCCATTGTTTCCTGGTTCTATTATGGCCCCCCTTAGGCAGACCTAGGCAGACCTAAGGACTGTTCTATTCATTGTAGGGGCATTTTGACACGGCCCTTTAGGCAGACCGGAACCTGGTCGCGCTAGGTGCCCATAGAAACCTATTATGTTGGCATATCTCTCTAGAATATCTCTGACAGGGGGAGTGGGGTGTAAGGTCAGCCAGTGTTGCCAGATTGGGCGGGTGCGGGTAAAAACGGGAAAAATGGGCCATTTGGAGGTTTTTTTTTTCAGACATTTTGGGCCCATAGAAGTCAATGTAATTTGTTGATTTTGGGCGGAATTTAGCGCCCGAATTTGGCGTTTTTTGAGAAGGTTTTGGACGGGATTTGGTCAGACACATCTGGCAACACTGACAGCAGCCCTTGTTCTACAGTAGGCTGGGCAGGGTGATGGGGAGTAATGTGGGGTGGAGTGGGGGTAACTGTTGATGTGGGGTGGGGGTTCCTTCCTAGCCTGATTATCATCGACGCTCAAATCTCTTCGAGACTTGGTCTGACCAAGAGCATAACAACTAACATTTCCCAAAAGGCATGTTTGACCCGCCTCCCTTAGTTTGCTTATGGTTGTTTACTTGCCGACAAAGTGAAAGGAGTTCCCGTATTTTCGGGAACTCAGAAAGTCCTTGCATTGACTCTTGACCTGACTAGTTGCAACGCTGAACGTGTTGCGTCACTAGGAGGGCTCAACCTGGCTAGGGGGTTCCCTCCCAGTGCAATGTGAAGGGGTGGATGAAGGGGGGTGATGGGGAGTGATGAAGGGTGGAATTGGTCTGGAGTGTATGATAGTAGAGCGGCTACAAGGCCAATTTGGCTTGAATCATGCAAATTATGATACAAGCATGAAACTTGGCAGGTATGTGCTTAAGACCAATACAATCAAATCTGCCTGATTGGCCACTTGAAATGGTGGCCATTTTCCAAGATGGCCGCCAAAAAGGACCCCAGAAATTGATTTATTGCATAGAATTGACCTAGAAAAGTATGATACAGGCATGAAATTCAACATGTAGGCCTATGTGCTTAAGACCAATACGATCAAATCTATGAGTACTATAGGGGCATCCGTGGCCTAATGGTTAAGGAGATGGCCTTTAGATCAGAGAGTTGTACTGCTGGTTCAGGCTAATAAGTGCAATGTAATGTAATGTGGCATTAAGAGCAGTAATCTTCTCCCAGAAGACCCGACCCAGACGAAATAATGAACTAGGGTGATGGGGGGAGGGGTTCCCTTGCAGTACAATGTATAGAGGGGGATGATGGGGGGAGTTGGGGTGAAGTGTAGGTTGTGTGTGTGTGTGTGGGGGGGGGGGTGGTTAGCTGCAGGTGGGGGCAGAGGGATTGTTCTACAGTAGGCAGGGCAGGGTGACGAGGGGGGGGGGGTCATTTGGGACGGTGGTTCCCTCCTGGTACAATGTGGAGAGGGAGATGATGGGGTGAAGAAAGGGTGAGTCGGGTTTGTGTGTGTGTGTGTGTGTGTGTGTGTGTGTGTGTGTGTGTGTGTGTGTGTGTGTGTGTGTGTGTGTGTGTGTGTGTGTGTGTGTGTGTGTGTGTGTGTGCGTGCGTGTGTGTGTGTGTGTGTGTGTGTGTGTCTGTGTGTGTGTGTGTGTGTGTGTGTGTGTGTGTGTGTGTGTGTGTGTGTGTGTGTGTGTGTGTGTCTGTGTGTGTGTGTGTGTGTGTGTGTGTGTGTGTGTGTGTGGGTGTTGTGTGTGTGCGTGTGTGTGTGTGTGTGTGTGTGTGTGTGTGTGTGTGTGTGTGTGTGTGTGTGTGTGTGTGTGTGTGTGTGTGTGTGTGTGTGCGTGTGTGTGTGTGTGTGTGTGCGTGTGTGTGTGTGTGTGTGTCTGTGTGTGTGTGTGTGTGTGTGTGTGTGTGTGTGTGTGTGTGTGTGTGTGTGTGTGTGTGTGTGTGTGTGTGTGTGTGTGTGTGTGTGTGTGTTAGCTGCAGGTGGGGCTGTGGGGATTAGGTGAGGCAGGAGGCCTTGCCCCCCTTTTGTCCTGCTCACCAAGAAGACGAGGGGGGCTGTGGCATAGAGAATGACATGGGGGGGGGGGGGGGGGGGGGGGGCAGAGAAAAGGATCAGAAGAACTCACAGTAGGGTGGGGTAGTGTGTGTGTGTGTGTGTGTGTGTGTGTGTGTGTGTGTGTGTGTGTGTGTGTGTGTGTGTGTGTGTGTGTGTGTGTGTATGTGCGTGCATGTCGGTGTGTGTGTGTGTGTGTGTGTGTGTGTGCGCGCGCGTGCGTGCGTGCGTGCGCGCATGCGTGTGTGCAGCATGAACAGTGGGTACATTCAAAGATTCCCTCAGTCTCAGTACATTTTTGGGATGGCTGTGAAGATCGCGCTGCAGTTGATGGTACAGCTACCTCCTTTGTGCTCGGTAAACCACACTTCCACACAACAGGACGACAGAACAATGGCAGTCTAATATCAACAAATACTAAAATCAAACAAAAAAAACACAGAACCAACTCATCACTGTTTCGCCTGAAGGTCCTAGTGTGAGTGCAATGAGTGCACACACCCTGAAGCATTAAAGTTTAAGAGTGATTCTCTAATTCGCCTACACTTTTAAGTCCGTGGATTTTATTTGACAATTCCACTACAAAACATTTATCTTTCATATTATACAGAAAGTGTAGACATAGCATTATTTCCCTCAGCAAGAATGAATATTTAATACTGGTTTTGGGCGTTTTCATGCCGTCCTGTTTTCCAAATGTCAGATTCAGTCTTCATATTAGCATGTAAAGAAACTTGTTTTGCCCAAGACGATTGCAAATGTTGATTCACAGTAATCATCACAATATGACAAAACTGTCAGAAAGACCACTGTTCTTTCCATTATACATGAAATTTGCCATTTTGTGTGTATCCACGAAAACTGTGTTAACCGTGTCACGGTCTGAAACCTCCTCCATAAATCAGTAATGGTTTGGTCTTAGGCCATACGAATAACATCACGTGATGTCATAACCTCTTTGGCCGGATACGGGAAGACTTGTTGGTGAATTTTGAGCTCCATCCTTCCATAATTTAATCCATTCTTTTTCATGTTCTCATAGCGGGAAAATTGCCTGTCAACAGTGTTATCAACATATTCATAAGAATCTGAATTAGAAATCACATGTGAAAAAACACAGATAAAGCATACAGATACATGAATTGATTAAGGTGTTGTGGTGGAACTTCTGAGATCCTCAGTTAGCACAACACCATAAAAATGGCTGAAATGTCAACGGTGTTACCGTCAATGGTGTTACAATTAAGTATGACAGTCAGGGTTGCCAGATGAGGCTGATGATTTCCAGCCAAAAAATGATCAAAATCCGCCCTAAAAACCCGCCCAATTCTATTGATTTATATGGCAGTGGGAAGGTTTTTCTGATAGATGCCATTTTTACCCGCACACGGCCATCCTAAGCAGCCCAATTGGGCGGGAACCAGCCCAATCTGGCAACACTGATGACAGTTGAGGAGGAGTATGTTTTTGCCAATTTATATCCATATTGACAGACAAACAAACAAAATAATTTGTGTTCTAGGGAGATGGGTTTGTCTGCTCTGTTTTTCCTCCTAAAAAAGTGCCGACTTGTTCCCCTGCACTGTTGACCGTAACACAGTTGAGTAACACGGTTGACTGTTTTGAAAGTGTTTTTGCGCTGTTGAACATACACTAGGGATTATCTCTGGAGAAGGAAGTCTTGTGTAAGGAGGGTGACTATATTCAAATCAGACGTTACAGGGATTTATGATGAAAAATGTGTCAGTCTGTATCACAGTGACTCATAAAATCCTACTTATGAAGCTCAACAATCACATTTTCTATATCAGTTGCACAGATTAATGACAACATTACTGCTAAGGGACATAAGCACTTTCAAACATATATTGTTTCAACTCTGTAGTATTTTTATATATGTTTGAAATGACATAGTATTTGTCCATAACACTGTTGACAAAATAATTAAGCAAATGTTCGCTTTCATTAGAGCATTTATCAAATGATTTAAGATTAAGCTTGGCAATTTGTTTGTTTGGAAACTTATATATATAGGCCTACACTATGTAAACATCTAGGTCATTTAGTTGAAAAAAAATACTGATAATTGACATTTTGCTTTTGCCAAAAGCGTAGGGGAATCGTAGAATCACTCTTAAACCATCCCCAAGACAGCCCTACAAAGGCAAAGTGCAGTAACTATGCCAATGTTGACAGTTTAAAGCCTTGATATTACATTAAATGTTACAGCAGATTTGGCAAAGCAATGTCTCTGAAATGGACCACATGATGCTTTGGCACAAGATAATGGAGGTGTAATGAAGACCACGTTCAGTCTACTCAACTCAACACCTTTTTTATCTTGTGAAAAAGCCTTATGGTCCAAATTTGTATAGTTGCTGCACTTTGACTTTGTAGGACAGAATAGCCAGCCAGCCTATTGGATTGGATTTAAAACCCTCAGTGTAAGTCACGCAATCAAACAGCCAGCCAGCCAGGGGGTCTGCTCAGCAGCAGCAGAAGACGACTGCTCCATTCAACTTTGTTGTAACTATACAACCTAATACCAAGGCTTTGAATGCTATGTGTGAATTATTGCTGTTCAAATATTGTGAGAACATACTTTTAAAATCTACACTATATAAATTGCATTTTGTGATGCAATGCAATGGAATGCCCAATACAAAAATGTCAATTTCCCAAAATGTTCCTAAATGGATATACTGTGCATAATTTTGCAATGAAACTCTTCATGTGTAGTTACTGCACTTTGCCTTTGCAGGTCAGTACAGCCAGAACAGGCAGCCTATTGGATTTAAAACCCTCAGTGTAAGTCACGCAATCAAACAGCCAGCCAGCCAGGCGGTGTGCTCAGCAGCAGAAGAAGACGACTGCTTCATTACGAGGCCCCGGCCTGCTGGCGCTAAGCAACGGAGCTAAGATGGGGTTAATGATTCATGAAATCTGTGCCGTCTCCCGGCGACAGCCAATAGGGGATGACGTCTTAGGCCCCGAGAAGAAGACGACGTCGGCGGCAACGAGGACGACGAAGAAGAAGGATTAGCTGATGGAAGTGTGCTACATATGTCACTGGCAGTCAAGAACACTGCCAGATTACTACACAGCGGAATTACTACACACACTATGTGTGTGTGTGTGTGTGTGTGTGTGTGTGTGTGTGTGTGTGTGTGTTGGAGGGGATATTCAGAAAAAGAGAACTCATTGGAGGATGTGTATGTGTGTGTGTGTATACACATGCACACACACACGCACGCATGCACGCACGCACGCACGCACGCACGCACATTTTTAAGGCCGCTTGCGTGTGTGTAGAGTTATTTGAATCATTGGAGAGTGTGTGTGTGTGTGTGTGTGTGTGTGTGTGTGTGTGTGTGTGTGTGTGTGTGTGTGTGTGTGTGTGTGTGTGTGTGTGTGTGTGTGTGTGTGTGTGTGTGTGTGTGTGTGTGTGTGTGTGTGTGTGTGTGTGTGTGTGTGTGCAAGGGTGTTTGCGTGTGTGTACAGTCATTTGAAAGGTCCAACTGGCATGTTCTCATTGCATTAAAGCTCCAATCAGTGCCTTGGTGGTGAGCCCTCATCAATCAGAAACTAGAGTCTGAGACACAGCCATACGGCCATATGGAGCCCACTGGTAATATGGTGTTAGAAGGATAACACACAGTAGGGTGGGGTAGTGTGGGGTAGTGTGTGTGTGTGTGTGTGTGTGTGTGTGTGTGTATGTGCGTGTGTGAGTGTGTGTGTGTGTGTGTGTGTGTGTGTGTGTGTGTGTGTGTGTGTGTGTGTGTGTGTGTGTGTGTGTGTGTGTGTGTGCATGTGTGGTAATATGGCGTTATACAATCTGCTGTGGGAGAGCCATGAACTCTCTATTGACATTACCATTTGCACAACAGGAATCCTGGATAGGGAACAACAATTTCTCTCTTTCTCTCTTTTCCATTTTTTCTCTCTCCTTTTTTTCTCTTCTTCTCTTCAATGAGAGAGGGTAGAAAGAGGGTTATTTTGGTTAGACCCAAAAATGTCATCACTTTTAACTATGTTTTGTTTGTTATGCTTTCCTTTCCTCTGAATTGCTTTCACATTTCCCACAAAAATATCAAGCGTGGAAAATTTCTGAACCAGTGAACTTGCAGGCATGCACAGATTATTTGCGGACCCACTGACTGAGTGAGATCTTACAGTAGATGCAACAGGAATGCTCGCTCCCACACCAATCACACTGAATATGACTGAATGCATGTGCGTGGGCTGTTGAGCGCGTGAGAAAGCAAGGCTAAGAGTCAATCAGTCAAATAGTCCATCTGTCCAATAGTCCCCTCACACCAGGGCTAGAATGGGGGAAAAAATCAGGTCAGGCATTTTCAGCCAAGACCAGTCCCCCGGGCCTCCAAAGACACAATGAAGCCTGTGATTTTTAATCATCTACTGTGTATTACCACCAAATATACGAAGAGCTCTTTTCCAAAATGAGATATATCCATTTTATAGAATGTTGAGAAATGGACATTTTTGTATTGGGCATTCCATTGAATTGCATTGCAAAATTAATTTCATAGAGGTTTTAAAAGTATGTTCTCAAAACATTTGAATGGCAAGAATTCACACATAGATGATAGGACTACTTAACAGTCAATTCCAATATTAAAATGCAAAAAGTCAAAAATGGTGTATATAGCATTTTGGAAAAGAGCTCTTCATACCATTATATAAATCAGGTCATATGGCCAATCCAGCCATGCCTCACACACATCAGTGTTTCCCACAGAATTTTCTTTAGTCAAGGTGGTGGGGCGTTACCGCGCGAATAGACCAGGCGCGATGCGATTCAAGCGACAGAGTGCAGCAGCAAGCGATACGAGCGATTGAAGAGACTAGAGTATATCCGTACAGGCAGAAGGCAAAGCATTCAAGCATTCCCATTGGCTGTGGTCACTGACCTCTATACAGTCATTGGCTGTCGCAGCTTGTCGCCGAACCGCGTCGTAGAAAGTTGAAAGGATTTCAACTTCAAACTGTCGCGCTCGTCGCGCAAATTGCTCTAGTCTTCAGAATCGCTTTTGTCGCGTGACTCAATACAAAGTCAATTACTTCCATCGCTCGCCTCGCTCTTGTCGCGGTAGGTGTATTTCTGCGGTTAGTCAGCATGAGGGACAAGTCACCATCATCAGTGGACATGCTGTGCTGTGCAGCTTCATTTGAAATATGATCTCAAAACTCTTTAGTATTTATTTTGGTTAAGCAACTTTAAAAATTATATTCACTCCATGACATCTATATATTTTCAGGGGAGCCATTAGCAATAAAGTACTGGGGGAAACCCTGCACAAAATGCATAAAGCCTCTCTCACTGCACACACGAATGAGACGAGAGTGAGAGCAAGAGAGAACATGTTTCTAAACAGTACTACTACACAGCCTCAAATGACAAAACAGCATCTGTGTGCGGCACACTTTAAGGTGTGATTTTTTTTACTGCCTACAACCACTGACTGAGACACTGTTATAAAAGTAGAGTTTCATGTTTAAGCATGTTTAAAAATAAATCAAGATGTTTAAGCGATGACTATAAAGAAAAACATTAATCTGTCACATATAGATGTAAGCAATAAACTTTCACAGAAGGATATATAATTGGCACTCTCATACTAGAATGCCAACCATAAATACCCTGCATATACCATTGGTGCTGCATTTTATAAAAGGGGAGAGAAGTGCTGCACACTCCGGAGTAAAGGGCCGTACACACACATCGCTGCTATTTACTAGCTTCTCGCTTGCTCGCCTACTCGCCACTCTATCATGGAACGTTCGCTGAAAGTTCCCGCGCCTTTAACTGCCAATGAACAGGCGAGAAGTACCGAACTCTGCATTCCAATTGGTTACTCGCTTACTCGCGTCGCTCGAAGATAAAATATTTTCAACTCGGGATCCGCCCACATCGCATCGCTTGTACAGTACTCTCCTGCTAGTCTCGCTGGAACACATTGACATTCTATTGAGTTCATTCGCTGAGCGAGTAACTAGCAGCGACGTGTGTGTACGGCCCTTAAGGCCGACAGGCCGAGATGTCACATTAAAAACTTGTTTATGCAACTGGGGAGTGCACTTCTCTCCTCTTGCAAGTGTTTTACTGGTTGCCAGCACCTCCTTTTCTGGTGTGCGTTTTGCACCTCCACTCGTCAGCTTGCATTTATAAAAACATTTCACACCCTCTACCCATGCAGTATAATGGTCCCCATTCACACTCCAGGGTTCTAGCAGGACTTAACGCAGACACCTTGACAACACACATCTACCACGTCGCCTGGGTCGCATTTCATATCAAAACGGCAAAACATAACACTTCCAATTCAGTAAGGTGTCTTATATGGGTCAGTGATGTTTCAGCAGTAGCATATGTCAGAGCGGCGCAATGACAGCCAGTGCCACTATTGTATGGATTTTTTTTTTTTTGTGATTGTCTTTTTATTATATTTTTTTCAAAAATTACACATCAAAGAGGTATCAAAGAGGTACCTTATGGATGAGAGTACAGAATTAAAAAAAAAAATGTAATAAAATACATAACACTCTGAACTCGTTCTGGCAGCAATATTGTATGGATTTTTTATTTGTTTGTTTGCTTTTAGTGGACTAAGTGGATCTAAGAAGCATATTCAGTGCAGCATATCTACCACCAATTAGTAATTAATTTATGGGCATTAGATGCCGCTGCGCAATCTGACATCTGAGCCCAAAAAAATAACGTCTTTGATCCATACATATTTCAAAACTATAAACACACATATATAATAGATCAGAGGGTTTGAGTCCCACCCTTTGGATAAAAGCGTCAGCCAAGTGTAACGTGATGTAATGAAATACTGTTGCATAGCACATCACAGCAGCTGCCTTTACATACACGTATATAAAGGGCAGCGGGTAAAAGGCCATGCAGTGGTGGCCTGTCAACATCCGGTGCCGTTTGTCAGTCGGGGGCGGCGAGAGGCCATATGAAAGGGCTAACAATGAGGCGGTGGCTGTGGCAGGGGTTTGGTAAGGCTGGGCAAGGAGAGGAGAGGAGAGGAGAGGAGAGGAGAGGAGAGGAGAGGAGAGGAGAGGAGAGGAGAGAGGGGGGGAGGAGGAGGGGGGAGAGGAGAGAGGGGGGAGGGGAGAGGAAAGGAGAGAGTGGAGGAGAGGTGAGGAGTGGAGAGGGAGAGGGAGAGGGAGAGGTGGTGAGGAGTGAGGAGAGGAGAAGAGAGGGAGAGGATAGGAGTGGAGAGGAGAGGAGAGGAGAGGGGAGGAGGAGAGGAGTGGAGAGGAGAGGAGAGGAGAGGGGAGGAGAGGAGAGGAGAGGAGAGGAGAAGAGAGGAGAGGACGGGAGAGGAGAAGAGAAGAGAGGAGTGGGAGAGGAGGAGGAGGGGAGGAGAGAGGAGAGGAGTGGAGAGGAGAGGAGAGAGAGAGGAGGAGAGGGAGAGGAGAGGAGAGGAGAGTGGAGAGTGGAGAGGAGAGAGAGAGGAGAGGAGAGGAGTGGAGAGGAGAGGAGAGGACAGGGGAGGAGAGGAGGGGAGAAGAGAGGAGAGGAGAGTGGAGAGGAGGCGGTGGCAGGTAGAAGAGAAAGTGGAGGAGGAGAGGAGAGGAAGAGGGAGAGGAAAGGAATAGGAGGGAGAAGAGATGCGGAGAGGAGAGGAGC
>NC_085872.1:44793011-44800511 GCF_034702125.1 Engraulis encrasicolus | reverse complement strand
TTCTCCCAACACCCTTTCATCACCCTCCCTCTCTCACTCCACCCCCCTCATTCAGTCCTCAACTCTCCATCCTCTCCCCTCTCCTCTCTCATCCATACTCCCCATCTCCTCCCTCACTTCCTCTCTCTCCTCTCACTCTCTCCATCTCCATCTCTCCATCTCGTCCTAACGCCTTCCCCCCCCCCCCCCCCCTCCCCCTCTCTCTCTCTTCTCTCTCTCCTCACCCTCCCTCTCTATATATATATTCAATTTTCGATACACTTTTTCTCTCTTTTACTCCTCGTTGCACTCTTTTTTTCTCTTCTTTCTCTCTGACTCTCCATCTCTCCTCTCCTCTCTCTCGTCCCTCTCTCTCTCCTCTCCACCCCCCTCTCATCGTTCCCCTCTCCATCCTCTCGATATTCAATACTCCTCTCTCCTCCTCTCTCGTCCTCTCTCTCTTCCTCCCTCCCTCCCCTCAGCTCCTCCCTCCTCTCTCATCCTCCCTCCTCCCCCCTCGTCCTCCCCATCACTCTCACAACCATTCTCTCTCTTCTCCATCCCCTAACTCTCACCATCCTCCTCTCTCTCCCCTCTGCTCCATCCGCTCTCCTCTCTCTCTCTCTCTCTCCCTCCTCTCATCCGTCTTCTCTCTTGAGCTATTTATCGCCCTGCAGGAGAAATAGTCGGACGAGATTTATTAGCAAAACAGACCACATCACGCTCTCTTGAACTCACAACGTTTGACAAAGTAAACATTCGGCAGGGTGGATTGTAACAAAGTGGAACTTCCCCAAAAACAACTTCAATAATAGTACACGTACATAGAGGAGATAGTGACAAGACAAACTGCCCAAATATTAATATGAACTCTTACCTATAAAAGAGTGTATATTGAGGAGTGAGACAATGTTAGACAGGGTGGGGTGGCGGGTGCAGTGTGTGTGTGTGTGTGTGTGTGTGTGTGTGTGTGTCTGTGTCCTGTGAGAGAGATAAATTATAGAACAGGAAAAAAATTTATGCCTGTGTGCGTCACACACACAACACACACACCACAAACCCCACAAACCACAACAAACACCACACACCAAAGCACACACACCCACCCACATTCCTATAGCATTCTCGGAAATATCACAGGCCTGTCCCTTGGTATGAGAAGGACAACAGAGGCTCATCATGGGAGCACGAGGCGCAGAATAGGAGAAAGCACACACAACACACGCACACCCACACATCACACACANACACATCACACACACANACACAACACACACACACACCCAGTGAACACACTACACACACACACACACACACACACACACACACACACACACTCCCTGCTCAACACAATCTCTCTCTCTCACTCTCCTCTCTCCATCTCTTCCTCTCCTCTCTCTGCTCTCTCCTCACTCCGTCTCTCTCTCATCCTCTCTCATCTCATCCCGTCTACTCTCCATCTCTCTCACACTCAACCCTCCATACCCCCCTTGTTTTCTCTCCTACCCATCTCTCTCCCTCTCTCTATCTCCATCTCTCTACCCCTCTCTCTCTCAACCCCCACACCCCCTCTCTCTGTTACACACACAGCCCTTCTCATACCTCTTTCTCTCTCTCCATATCCCTCTCTCTCTCCCTCTTTCACCTCCATCCTTCTCATACCTCCCCTCTCCCCCACTCTCCACTCCACCCACACCCTCTCCCCTCCCCACATCTCCCCATCTCTTTCTCTCTCTCCCTCCCTCTTTCTGTCTCGCCCCATCCCCCCCATCTCTCTCCTTCCCCCTTCTCTCTCTTTCTAGCTCATGTTCCTCCTCTGCCCCCTCTCCTTCTTGTGTTTCTCTCTGGCATACTCTTTCTCCATACAGTACGTCCTTCCTCCCCCTCATCTCCCTTCCCCCCTCTGTAGCTCTCACTCACTATACTACATCTACCCCCTCCCCTCTCTCTCTCTCCCTCTCTCCACACTCTCATCTCTCTCCCCCTCTCTAAATCTACTCTCACCCAAACTCACCTCTCCGCTATCAAACTCGCTACTACCATCTCCACTCTCTCACACTCATCCAACCACCACTCTCTCCTCCCCTCTCGCCTCACTCTCAGCCTCTCTCAGAACACTCTCTTCTCCAACCTCCCTCTTCATCTCTCTCTCAACCTCTCTCACTCTCCACACCCGTCTCTTCTCCTCCTCATCTCTCTCCCCTCCCACCCTCTCTCTCTACCTCCTCAATCACCACCTCTCTCTCTCTCCTCTTCTCCTCTCCTATCCTCTCTCTTCTCCACTCTCTCTCTTCTTCCTCCGTCTTCCCACCTCGACTCTCGGAACCCATCCACTCTCTCTCTCCTACTCATCTCCTCTCCACCTCTCCAAGCCCTTCTCCCTCTCCGAACCAATCCTCCACTCCTCTCTCTCCTCTCCTCTCTCTCTCTCTCTCCACACTCTCCTCCACCTCTCTCTCTCTCTTCCTCTCCTCCCCACCACCTTCTCCTCTCTCCTCCAACCCTCTCCTACTCCCCTCTCCTCTCTCATCTCTCCTCTCTCTACTCCTCCCTCCTCCTCACTTCTCTCCACCTCTCGCTCCTCCTCTCTCTCTGTCCTCTCTCTCTCCTCTCTCTATCTCCACTCCTTTTATCCCTCTCCTCATCTCTCCTCTCCACCCAGCTTCTTCCACCTCACCACCTCCCCCACCTCTCTCCTCTCACACCATCCCTCTCTCTCTCTCCTCCTCGACCCCCCTCCTCGACTCTTCTCTAAAAACCTCATCATCTTCCCTAAACTCTCTTAACCGTACCTCACCTAAAACACTCTCTACCCCACTCTACCAAAACCTAACCTACTTCTCTCTCTAAATCTCTAATCTCCCCCCTCTCTACTACCCTAACCCCCCTTTACTCCTAACGCCTCCCCTCACTTGTTTTCTTCTCAACTCCACCTCTCTCTCCTCTCCATCTCTCTCTAATCTCATCTCTCTCTCTCATTCCATCTCTCTCTCACCTCTCTCGCTCTCTACTCTCAACTCCCAATCCTCGGGGTGTGAGTCCACTCTCTCTCTCCCTCTTCTCTCTTCTCTCTCTCTCTTCTCCTCTCTCTCCTCTCTCTCCTCCTCTCTAAGTCCCTTCCTTGTTTTCTCTTGCCCTATTCCTCTTTTCCTCTTCGGTCACATCCACTCTATTCACTCCTTATTCCACTCCTTTTAATATACCACTTCTTTTTTCTCTTTCATTTATCCCCCTCTCTTTTTATCAGATGCAAAGACATCTCCCCCTCTCTCCACCACTGTCTCTCTGCATCTCTCTCTCTCTCTCTCTCTCTCTCTCTCTCTCTCTCTCTCTCTCTCTCTCTCTCTCTCTCTCCCCCGCTCTCGCTATCTCACTCTTCCCTCTCTCTCTCTCTCTCTCTCTCTCTCTCTCTCTCCGCTGCACTAAAGCATTCAGGAGGGAGCCTGACAGACAGTGGAGCATGCTGGGTAATTCCCAGGGGCCATTCCTCCGACAGACCAAAGTGATGAGATTAAAAGCCAAACAGACAAGAGAAAGAGGAGGAGGAGGAGAGAGAGAGAGGGGGGGAGAGAGAGAGAGGAGGAAGAGAGAGAGAGGAGGAGGAGGAGGAGGAGAGAGAGAGATAGGGGATACATGGAGAGGAGGAGAGAGATAGAAGGGAGAGGGTGAGGAGGAGGAGGAAAGAGAGAGGGGGGGGGGGGAGGCGGAGAGAGGAGAAGCGGAGAGGAAGAGAGAGAGAGGAGGAGGAGGAGGAGAGAGAGAGATAGGGGATAAATGGAGAGAAGGAGAGAGATAGAAGGGAGAGGGTGAGGAGGAAGAGGAGGAAAGAGAGAGGGGGGGAGGTGGTGTAGACTGGAGAGAAAGGCGGAAGAGAGAAGGGGGAGAGAGAGAAGAGAGGGGGGGGGCGCGAAGAGAGAGAGAGGGGTGGTGTAGAGTGGAGAGGTATAGAGGGTAGAAGCAGAAGTAATTGAAAGAGAAAGAAGAGCCTGGTGGTAGGGCAGGCATAGCTACCGTACATATCTAGTTCTACATAGGAAAGGGTGGAGGCACGTAGGCCTACAACATCAAGTCATTAGAGAGGGGAAAGACTGGATGGAGTATGAAATGTTTCAGTTAGACAGGGGGGAAAAGACAGAGAGAGAGAGAAGTGTGTGTGCATGCGTGCGTACATGCGTGCCTGTGTGTGTGGGTGTGTTCGTGGTGAGCAATGGTGGTGTGTTTGTGGTGAAGAATTACATGCTTATTGTTATCACAATATACCACATACGTAAGTGCATGTGTGTTCATGTTGGAGGGACCAACATTGTGGTAGAGCCACCATCACACACTCAATATACACTGTGAAGGGCTTTGAGAGTATGCGTTACACACACACACACACACACACACGCACACACACACTACACTATACATTTCCCATCACACAGACACACGCATACAGCACACACACACCACACACCACACACACACACACACACAAACACACCCGAGACATCCACACGCAAATACCTAAGGGCACGCCCAATCAGCAACTGCACGCACTAACCACACACACACACACACACACACACACAAACACACAGTATATATTGTAACACTGTATATCCAACTCTTTACGGCTCACAGGGCATTTTGCCTTCCTTCCCTGCTTCCTTCATCTCATTCGCTGCTTTGAGAAGAAGCCTGTGTTCACCACACACACACACACTACGACAACCACACACAAACCCACACTCACGCAACTCACAACCGCCACACCACAGCACTGGCGCACACCACACACAACCCTCACACACCCCACAACACACACACCACACACACACACACACACACCACACACACACACACACACAACACATTCTGATTTGTTTAGGTGGTGTAGGTTTCACACACCACACCACACCATCACACACACCACAGGTATATACAGGTACAGTATGTGTGTATAGTATCATTCCAACTGTTTATAATGGGCATAACAGGAGCTTTTCTCCCCTAACTTATGACCTGGGCTTCCTCACATCCCCATCCCGCTCTCGCTGCGCTTCTCAGCACCACCAAACGCTGCGCGGGAGGTGTAGAAAGAGAGAGGCTCCATTGGCCCATTGTTTCCGGGTTCTATTATGCAGGCTAGGAAGCCTAAGGACTGTTTTTCTATTTCAATGCTAGGAGCATTATGAATAAAACCCCCATTTATGCTGCAGGGACCGGAACCTGGTCATGTTAGGTGCCCATAGAAACCTATTACAATGGCATATCTCTATACTTAAAGAATCTCTGGCTGCGCTGCGCTGCACCGCCGTGCTGCTTTATAAGCATGACTCATAAACACCTTTTATTTCCTTCCCATGCATTCCTTCCCGTGCCATGACGATCACCCTGACTCCCCCGTCCTCGTCCGCGAGACAGACTTCCAATTTACTGCTTCAATCATCATCATCATCATCATGGGCAGGGCCGGATTAAGATGGCCTGGGGCACCTAGGCTACAGGTTTCTTCTGTGGGTACCCCCCCTAAGAGAAGGCAAATATTTACCTTAGACAGTTGTCCTATGTAGATTGATGAGTTAAGAAAAAGGGAATAAACATGTCAAACAAACTGTTGCACCAACACAACAGATGTTTTTTTTTTAATTTTGCATCTCATCTCTCTTTTTTTTTAACTTATGGCCAATCAGCTGGCAGGTGGGGGTGCCCGAGGCTGCAGCCATATCTGGCCTGCAGTGGGGGCCCCTAGGCTACCACCAAATCTAGACTGTAATGGGGCCCCCCTAGGCTGCAGCCATATCTGGCCTGTAGTGGGGGCCCCCTAGGCTGCAGCCATATCTAGCCTGTGTGTCAATACGGCCCTGATCATAGGCGTTAATCATCATCGTGGGCTGCTGTGTGCCGAGCTGCGTAGACCCCAACCGAGAAGGCCGCCGCTATTGGATCCATGGCATGCAGGTGATAGCTGCTGAGATCTATGGCTGGTGGCCCCGGGACAATGTCATCCAGAAAAAGGCCCCCCCACCACAGCTATACAACACAATTGAGAACCCAATTCCTGGGACCCATCCACCTCTATCCCTGGGTCGCCTCAAACCCAGGGCCCGGGACAACTGTTTCCCCTTTGTACGGCAGCACATCTAAAACTGGCTCCATGCCGTGAGCCCACGGTGATATTCCCAAGACCGCTGGATACATAATTCAACATACCACCATCCAGAACCCCCCTGTGTCCGGAGGTCCATGGAAGGTGTGGCTCGGAAATACACTATGGTCAATAAAAATGAATATAGATCTTTTCAAGGAATATTTATATCGGCCCAACAAAAAAACAGAACTCATAATAAACTAGTATGACCAGAAGTAATAGTAAGTTTTGCGAGCTTAAAAATCTTAATTAAAAATTTTCCAATTTTTTGGAATTATGACAAATGGGCGGACAAAGGGGGAGGTATACGTTTTCCCCCAATCGAAAGGTCAGGGCAATTATTCCATCAATCATAAAAACACAAGTAATTAAGATAGATGAGGTTTAAAATAATAAGTGATTTGTCCATCTTGAAAACATTAACAATATTAGAAAGGGCAAGTCACAATAAATTCTAAAGTAAATCAACCTACCCCAAACTAGCCGCGCAAAGAATGTGCAGCCGCCCCTCATCGCAATGTAGCCCCCCCCTAGCCCCCGGTCCCCCCACCATCCCCCCTCCCCCCCCTAGTCCCCACTCGCCCAAACACCCCCAACCCACGCCAACCCCACCCACACCACCCCCAAACCCACCCCCACCCCCCCCCACCACACAACCTCCCCTCCCCCGCCCCCTCAATCGCTGATCCCAAAACACCCCACCACACGTCCAAATTTGCAGCATGTAGTGTCCAAGCCGAGATTAACCCCATCGGATGAGAGGCGACCGCTTTGTGTAGGCCTCTCACGCCGCTCTAGGCTCCGACTAGCCGCACGGAGAAAATTCCCAGCCGCGATGCATAATTACAAAACTCCCACCCCACCCCACGCGCGCCGGTAGATAAAGAGTACGGGATCAGTGGTCAATAATAAAAGTTTTCCCCTTGCGGCCTTTCCCTTCCAAACCAAATTACACTCCGGACAAATAAAACGGTCCCGGCCACGGAGGACCCACTGTCCTGCCTGCCTCTGTCCTACCTCAGTTCTTTCTGACTTGAAGTGGGTCTCCTCTCTAATCTCAGCTCCTTCCTTTCCACTCCTCTCCCACTCTGTCTCTCTCACACACTCCCCTCATTTACATTCTACCTCATCACTCACTTTGTGCCCTCATTTCACATCCCACTCAATTTTCTCTCCTTCTATTAATCAACCCACTTATCTTTTTCTCCCGTTTCTCTGTCTCTCCTCTCCTCTTTCCTCTATCATCTTTCTTCCTTTTCTCCTCTCTCTCCCCTCTCTCTCTCTCTCTCTCAAACATCCCCTCTTTCCCCTCTCTCTCCTCCTCCCCCCTCACTCCTCCCCCAATCTCTCCTCTCTCAACACTACTCTCTACCCTCTCTCCCCCT
>NC_085872.1:44780511-44783011 GCF_034702125.1 Engraulis encrasicolus | reverse complement strand
AGGCGTGAGGCCCTCGCTGCAATGTGGGCTTAGATAGATAGATAGATAGATAGATAGATAGATAGATAGATAGATAGATAGATAGATAGATAGATAGATAGATAGATAGATAGATAGATAGATAGATAGATAGATAGATAGATAGATAGATAGATAGATAGATGCTCCCATGTGATAATGGCGTTGTGCTGTGATGTGCTGGTGTTGTGTGGTGTTGTGCTGTGATGTGCTGTGCTGTACTGTGCTGTGGCAGGGCACATTGAGCTGTGCATTGTTGCTTCACTTTATTGCTATGTGCTGTGTGGTGCTGTGCCGTACCATGCTGTGCTGTGCTGTACCGTGCTGTATTGCTATATGGTGCTGTGTGGTGCTGTGCTGTGCTGTGCTGTGCTGTGCTGTGCTGTGCTGTGCTGTGCTGTGCTGTGCGTTGTTGCTTCACTGCATTGCTAGATGATGTGCGGGTGGTGCTGTGCTTGTATTGCTATATGCTGTGTTGTGCTGTGCTGGTGGTGCTGCCATGTAATCATGTGGGGGCAGAGGAATAAGCAGTGAGTTATGGCACATAGCAGTGGCAGCCCACAGACCAGAACTGCACCAGAGAAGAGAGATAAAGGAAGAAGGGAGGGGAGGAAAGGGAGAGAGGGAGGGAGGGAGGGATGGAGAGTGGAGGAAATAAAATAAGACTAGGGATGGCGGTACAGAATGAAAGCGTGAGAGGCAGAAGAGAGAGAGAGAGAGACAGAGAGAGAGACAAAGAGAGAGAAAAAGAGAGAGACAGATAGAGAGAGAAAAGAGAGAGCGCAGCAGAGAGAAAGACAGAGAGAATGAGAGAGTGAGAGAATGAGGGAATGAGAGAAAAGGTGGGAGGTAAGATCACACAAGCGGCAAATTCAATCGGTGGTGGCCGGCGCTTGGCTGTGAAGAGGGCTGACCTTTTATTGCCTGGAGGCCAGTGGCGGCCCACAGAGGCTTCCACCATAACTCACCTCAATTAAGGAGGACCCCACCTTCACTCTCCTCTCCTCTCACCTCCTCTCCTCTCCTGTCTCCTCCACCTTCACTCTACTCTCACCTCCTCTCCTCTCCTCCTCCCACCCTCACTCTCCTATCCCCTCACCTTCTCTCCTGTCTCCCACCTTCACTCTCCTCTCCTCTCACCTCCTCTCCTCCACCCTCACTCTCCTCTCCTCTCCTCTCCTCTCCTCTCCTGGCCCATAGAGGCTTCCACCATAACTCACCTCAATTAAGGAGGACCCCATACCCTCACTCTCCTCTCCTCTCCTCTCCTCTCTCCTCTCCCTCTCCTCTCCTCTCCTCCTCCTCTCCTCTCCTCTCCTCTCCTCTCCTCTCGTCTCCTCTCCTCTCCTCTCCTCTCCTCTCCTCTCCTCTCCTCCTCCTCTCCTCTCCTCTCCTCTCCTCTCCTCTCCTCTCCTCTCCTCTCCTCTCCTATCCTGTCTCCCACCCTCAGTCTACTTTCCTCTCCTCTCCTCTCCTCTCCTCTACTCTCACCTCCTCTCCTCTCCTGGCCCATAGAGGCTTCCACCATAACTCACCTCAATTAAGGAGGACCCCACCTTCACTCTCCTCTCCTCTCACCTCCTCTCCTCTCCTGTCTCCTCTCCTCTCCTCTCCTCTCCTCTCACCTCCTCTCCTCTCCTG
Source organism: Engraulis encrasicolus (assembly GCF_034702125.1). Classification (NCBI taxonomy): domain Eukaryota; kingdom Metazoa; phylum Chordata; class Actinopteri; order Clupeiformes; family Engraulidae; genus Engraulis; species Engraulis encrasicolus. The sequence continues at coordinate 44,781,352 of NC_085872.1, read as the reverse complement.
TCTCCTCCACCTTCACTCTACTCTCACCTCCTCTCCTCTCCTGGCCCATAGAGGCTCCCTCCATAACTCACCTCAATTACAGTAAGGAACCCCACCACCCTTTACTTACTCTCACCTCTTCACCTCCTCTCTTCACCTCCTCTCCTCTCCTGTCTCCTCCACCTTCACTCTACTCTCACCTCCTCTCTGCTCCTGGCCCATAGAGGCTCCCTCCATAACTCACCTCAATTAAGGAGAACCCCCACCTTCACTCTACTCTCACCTCCTCTTCGCTCCTCTTCTCATTCAGTCTCCTCTCACCTCCTCTCCTCTCTGCATTCTACTCTCACCTCCTCTTCGCTCCTCTTCTCATTCAGTCTCCTCTCACCTCCTCTCCTCTCTGCATTCTACTCTCACCTCCTCCTCTCTCTTCATTCTACTCCTCTCCTCTCCTCTCATCTCCCTCTCTGTCTTCTCCTATCCCTCTCTCTCCTCCACTCTTCGCCGCTTTCTCTCCTGCTCCCTCTGTTTCTCTCTCTCTCCATCTCTCATTTGGTCTCCCCACCTCTTGTTCTCTCCATCTCACTCCGTCTCTCTCCATCTTTCTTTTCTTTCCGTCTGCTTCTCCTCCACGCCACACATGTCTTTTATGACGGCTCCTCTCACACATTCTTCTGTTCCTTTTTTGATGCTTTATGAGTGACTGCACACACACACACACACACACACACACACACACACACACACACACACACACACGTACACACACACACAAACACACACACACACACACACACACACACAGCGAGTCCATCCAACCAACTCACATAACAAAAGAAATGGGAAAGGGAAAAGGGTGCCT
>NC_085872.1:44770511-44775511 GCF_034702125.1 Engraulis encrasicolus | reverse complement strand
GCAAGCGGAAGGCCCGTGATGCAGTAGTTTGGCTCTTCCAAAGCACCGAAAGAAAACAACCTGGTTCACTCCTGAACCAGCTTCTTATAGGCCCCAGTTAAGTAAAATGTAAATCATCTAATAGAAGAACAAGCTCCGTAGCCCTTAATGCGTACCGTACCATCTGAGGCATGCTGTAATAGTCAGGAAAGGTTACCATAGTACTACACTTCTATAACATAACACAGGGCCTTTAGAAATGCATTACAACTCGGTCATTGCCATTCTGGTAACAACAAATTTATGACGCCGTGTTTTAATGGGTTAGACCTCCTCTGGATTTCACAGAATTCCAAACCACATCCAACGGCGAAGGTAACATTCACTGACACTATCCTCAGTCCTCTCTCTACTTCCTCATGGCTGGGAATACAGTTCCGTGGGAAGAGAGAGAGAGAGAGAGAGAGAGAGAGAGAGAGAGAGAGAGAGAGAGAGAGAGAGAGAGAGAGAGAGAGAGAGAGAGAGAGAGAGAGAGAGAACAATATCTCAGTAATGACCTTTCCTCATGAATAAGCTGACGCCAGTGTTTTCAGATGCCTTTCTGAGCAGATGTGAGCTTGCTTTTGAACGCAGGGTAGTTCCGGTGGTTGGGGAAATTGTTTGTAATTATAATTATGAAAAGTAGGCCTACTGCTATTCATTCATTCGTTTCCACTAATAGTGAGCATGATGCCATTTCAACGGGGGTAAATAGCCTAACGTGCGTGTTTAATAAAATGCACGCAGCGAATTTTGGACACCTCGTGGGGGGATATCCTAGCCCTAACCACTGGGATGTCTTTAGTCTTTGGTATGCTGTCTGGAAACGGGGAAAACACAAAAGCACTGCACGGCTGGCTTAGGGAAAATTGCACCAAAAACAAGTGCTGGAATGCCAAACAATGGATAACCCGCGGCTACTAGTAGTGACAGCGAGCGGAGTCAGTCAGAGATAAATGTCCTAATCGCGGCGATTTCAGCGATTCGAAGCCTGCGGTCTCATGCCTTGTGGATGGGAGTGGGGAGACCCTCTCCCGGGCGGCAAGGGAGATTGTTGGGGAGTGCAGATGGGTGGCTCTACTGCGGAATAAAAATTGACCTCTTTCACTGGATGGTAGCCTATCCCCCCGTGTGATGATACGATATTCACCACTGCTGCACAACCTGCTACCAGCTTTTTACGCAGGCTGGTTTAACTTGCTGATATGAATCCATCGCATTTCACATATTCAAATGAAGTGCCATGATGACACCGTAAAGTCCAGATAGACTATGGTGTTATCTTTTCTTAAATGAGATGCACAAGAGTCAGCCAGCATTTTAAATTATGCGCGAAACAGTCACACCATTAATGAGGATGAGGGTGAACCTGTGCCTCTTTCACACTTGTGTCATACCAGCCGCGCACAGACTAGGACATTTTAGCCCGCAATCTGCCCACTTCTTGGCATCTACCGCTGTGAAATTCTAGCCTCGGTGTCAAAGCCAAGCCAGGTGGAGGTGGTGAGATAGACAGAGAGGGCAAACTGCTCAGTTGGATAGCCATTTACTTTCGGTGTTTACAAGGTCGGCTCATTCGGCACACTAGTAATTTTCCACTTCCCATTCCCCAGTCGGAGGGAGGACACCGCTAACTTCACACACAGGCACAGCGACACTTTGCAGAGCCTAACCAAAGACATTTAACCATGTACACAGTACACATTTGCAGTGTTAACTGTTAAACACTGGGAGAGTCGATTTAACATCTTACACAGTGCATGTGGTCCAAGAGCACTATCTAAGTGTTGAATTAACACTGCATTATTTACTGTGTAGTGGTGGCGCCTGAAAATAAAGTGGCTCAAAGTAACGCCTGATTAACCATGACATAAGCTGTGTCATTTAAGGCCCTCTGCGTTGCGTGGTGGATCTCTGGCGCACGGCATAGGGTTTGAGTATAGCCTATTTGAACTGCAACATGATGGGAGACTGGCCCCAGATTTGTGAATAGCCTCCTCAGACATGTGGCCTGCCCTGCGCTGTAGAAACGGGTGTTAATCAAGATGACAAACGTGCCGTTAATGCACCCTTGTTGACAGGCACCACTCCAGGCTAGTTTGTTTACAGCGAGCGGAGCGCTCCATTCCTGACGGGGCTCACAGTGCTCTTCTACTGATGGCATTAAGGATTAAGACCTGGATAACAGCCCAATTGCTGTCCGTAAATTCAAGCAGCTTTGTCGCCTAATCTTTGCTCGCATAATAATAATTACCCTACCCTCAGCCAGTGCAGAACACACAGGAGTTGTAATTGACAGTGATTCCACAGAGTTAGGTGACTACTAATGTAAAATCATGTGGCTAACAAATTCTCTGTAAACAACCATGAAAAGATAAAAACAGTGTTTGAGGCACTCCTTACTAAAGGTTTAAAAAACCTTTAGGCCTATTACACTGTGGACGCCCACGTTTTTTTTAATGAGCACCCTTTTTAATTGGATACATGACCCAGTGAAGCAGTCCTCTCTTTTTAGTTCACTGCAAACAACTTCAGCCTGTCAGACTCAGCAGTAGACAGGGGACGGACCGTGTGCATACCTTAAGTTCTTCAGCCTGTTCTCCTTTTTATTCAGCACCGTTGGCACGCAGTTGATGAGCTCCGTCCAGTCGGCGTGTAAACCACAACTCCAACCCGTGGAAAACCTCGAAAACAGCCAGGTTTCCTTCCTATTCGGCCGATAGCAGGTACACTTTTTCTGCCCGGGTCTGCAATCGCACGGCACCTCCAGTCTCACATTTTGCACCAGGTGCCTCCCGAAAGTGGTGCCCCCCGTTTTCTGGATGTGAAGAAACACAATCACATCGTCCCCCTTAATTTCGAAATCCACAGATCGCTCCAAGTCTCTGACGGGGAAATAGTATTTCTTCACGTAGTGTGGATCTGGAGTCGGATAGATATCCCCATCATCCTCCTCAACGATGTAGCCGTGCGGAGACCCAAAGTTCATCATCCCGGGCGCCACGTACTGATACAAAATCAGCATGAACAACACAGATCCGACAACGATGAACAAGAATTTACTGGTCCTCTCAACCATGTTCCTTCCAGTGTGGTTCATATGTTACCATTTCCCTGTTCAATTAGCTGAGGGTGCTGAAACGCTTCGTCTTGCACTGTCCCCATACATACAAGCGAATACGCAGCCAGTCAGCCAGAGGACCACACAGCTGAAGTGGAAATTCAGACTGACTATAACACTGAATTCAGTGCAGTACCTACACGAATTTGAATGGATCCAGTCCGGTGGTAGTCCGTTGACAGCTAAATATCCGTCCTGCGCTGTCTTACCGTCGCGTTTATGTGTTTAAAAGTGATCTCTGCATCAGCGCGGAGCGCAGAGAAGCGACACCCACTTTTTTCAACATGCTCTTTCCCCACTCGCTCAAAAACGCAAACGCCGAAAAGAAACTGGAGCAGGATTTTATGACGTTGGTTTACATACCACGCCCGCCCCACATCTCGCTATGACATGGGATGTGGTGCATAAGTCTCTCTGGAATCATAGCAAAAGCGGGGTTTTAACAAAACAAGGAAAATGTTTACGCGCAATGCAAAATGCAACATCAATGTTTATAATGCTTCATTAGATGTGTTATAGGCCGGTTATAATTTTCGACAGAAACTCATTGTCATAGCGTTGTTATTATCCTCTTTATAGGCATAACTAAGTCATGAATCAAAATAGCAATTTTTCATACCAAGACAGAAATCCAGAAGGTCTCTAGATTTCTGTTGGATAGGGATGCCGACATTGCCCGGGAAGGGAAATGTGTAGTAATTTCCGAGAACCACAAAACCAATCCAGTTCAGCGTGCCTTTGAACACCTTTCCACGGCTAGTGGGCAGCACTGAGAAGCACTTGTCTGCAACTTTCAACATTTGACTTGTGTGTTTTACCGGTGAGCTGGGTTCGTTTTCACTTGGGAATATGGAACCTCGTGTTTTGACTGGAGGCACTGCGTAATGAACATATTTGGCACGCACAACGAGTGCGCCGAGAATTCTTGGAATTTTTAGGACACCCGTGTGAATAAACATTTATTATTTCTAATTAAGGGTACGGCCTGTGAGATCCCAAAGCTGTTCTTGAGAACATTAACCACCCACGTTTGTGTGACTCAATGCTGAATGGCAATTTCAACATTTTCAGTCTATTCCGATTGTTTCCCCTCTGTTCATCTTCTTGCTCTGGATGAAATGGTATATCCAGGAAAATGTATGACATATTTTGGGGAACATGCCAACAAGTATTTCCTTCCGTGGTGCCTCCCTGCGCCCTCCATGCATAGGCTGCTACTGGCATTGTATGCCACGGTCAGACATCAACTATAATAAATATAAATAAATAAATACCTAGGCCTATTTATTCCGGAAATAAACACCATTCCTTTTCACCCATCGTCATGTGCTGAGCATGTTTTTTTTCTGCACTACCAGAAGATTCGAATGCATGTGTGTGAGAGTGTGAGAAATGACTCGTTAATATTCTTCGAGTGAGGAGATAAACACTCCCTCCAGAGTTAACAGAATTATTAAACAGCTTTATGCAAAGTTCTTCGCAGCCTAACAACCCCTACTACTTTCGATGCTCACTCTAAATCTTTCCCTCGTTTAGGCCCGCTCATCACCACAAACACCGCACCCGAACCCCGAGCTAATTAAGCCTGACAAATGTTGTTTGCAAGTTAGCCGCTCCAACACAACTAGTGCTGCTGCTGCTGCTACTGCTGGGGGAAGAAATCTGCATGTTTTTATTTACCATGCCTCGGCATTGGCTGCTAGAGGGAGGCTACACCCCAGGGCCGCCGACAGCTTGTGCTGCTGGGCCTGGGACAAAGTCATTTGAAAGGGCACCCAAACCAATAGGCTACATAGGCCTACAATGTAATGAAGACCCCAATCCCCCCCCCCACACACACTTCTCCCTGGGCCCGGGATAA
>NC_085872.1:44735511-44763011 GCF_034702125.1 Engraulis encrasicolus | reverse complement strand
CTCTCCATTTCCTCTTTCTTTCTGAATTTCCCTCTCTCTCTCTCTCTACCTCCCCCCTCTCTCTGTCCTTCTCTCTCCTCTTCCTATCTTTTTTTCAGCTGCCTGCCTGCGGAAAAGAGTGTAAATTGGGTTACGTGCTGTAATGCTCAGAAATCTCCCTCAGTAGTGTCTGAGGAAAATTCTCTCTTTCGTGAATAGAGTGTAAATGACGTACACTAGTCATATTACCAGTATATTATTGTGGTATTATGTTAGTTTCATAGATTACCCTCCCAGAAGAACTGGATGAGACCAGGCTGATATAATACAGTGGCCTCTCTGGTCACTGGCTTGTTTTTTTCTCTCTGTGATAAATTGGTATATTATGTGAATAACACATATTTAAAAGTCTAATAAAAGTCTAATGTAAAGCAATGAAAACACAACATTTTTGATAATACGTTGCAATTATAAGTACACACACAAACACACACACACACACACACACACACACACACACACACACACACACACACACACACACACACACACACACACACACACACACACACACACAGGCCCCAAGGCTTGTTCAGAGGTCCATTTGACATTAACAGATACTGACTGATACTAATTTTAACGCCAGGCACGTGGGATGGCTGCATGGATTAAAGATCACTCCAGCACCAGCAGCAGCGGCAGCAGTAACAACAGTGGCAGCTGGTTTGGTGGTGATGCGGGTGGTGATGGTGGTGGTGGGGTGGTGGTGATGGGAGTGGTGGTAGCAGTAATGGTAGTGGCGGTGGTAGTGGTGGTGACAGCGATGCTGTTGATAGTGGTATAGATGGTGGTGGTGATGTTAGTGAAAAAGGCTCCTCAGGGTACGTTTTGTATGGAAGAGCATATTTCGCCATTCCAAGGCAATTCCAGATCTCTCAACCCCACACCCACCCCAAACCAACCAAGTGGTAGGGATGGTGGTGGTAGTGGGGTTGTTGGTGGTGGTGTTGGCAGCAGTAATGGTAGTGGTGGTGGTGATGGTGGTGATGGTGATGGTGATGGCAGCAGTTATGTTGGTGGTGGAGGTGGTAGTGGTGAAAAAGCCTCATCAGGGTAGGTCTACATTTAGTATGGAAGAACATCTTTAGCCATTCCGAGCCAATTCCAGATCTCTCAACCCCACACCCACCCCAAACCAACCAAGTGGTGGTGGTGATGGTGTTGGGGTGGTGATGGTGGCAACAGGAATGGTAGTAGTGGGGTGGTGGTGATGTTGGTGGTGATGGTGGTGGTGGTGACAGCAGTAATGGTAGTGGTGGTGATGGGGGTGGTGATGGTGGTAGTGGGGTGGTGGTGATGTTGGTGGCAACAGAAATGGCAGTGATGGTGGTGATAGGGTGGTGATGGTGGTGGTGGTGACAGCAGTAACGGTAGTGGTGATGGTGATGGTGGTGGTGGGGTGGTGATGATGTTGGTGGCAGCAGAAATGGTGGTGGTGGTGGTGGTGGTTGTGGTGGTGGTGGTGGTGGTGGTGGTGGTGGTGACAGCAGTAATGGTAGTGGTGGTGATGGGGGTGGTGATGGTGGTGGCAACAGCAATGGTACACAGTAAATTGTGTAGTGTTAAAATAACACTTAAAGAGTTAAAATTAACACTGTTCTAGTGTCTATTTGGTCCTGCTCCAGATCAGTGTTAAACACTGGTGTTAGACTTAAAGTGTTAAGCTAACACTATAAAGAGTAAAGCAGTTTCGGGGAGCACCCTACTAACAATTTTTAGTTCTAAGAAGGTTCCTGGAACACAAGCCCTTGGTTCCAGTTTAGTTCTGGGTACGTCCCCAGAGTCATGTTTGGTTATTTTTCCTTGTTGGTTGCATATTTGGTTCCTTAGACATGCTCCTGATGTTCCCCCAACCTTGTTTATTATTGTGAATGTGTTTTGGTCCTGCCCCACTATCTCTCACCATAGTTGAGGTACCCTGATCATGGTAATTAAGCACCTCCCATCCTCCACCATGACTGAAACACCCTGCGCCTGGCATCAGTTTGCCACACTGCTCTCTTAAGATAATGTTGAAAACATGTAAAATGTCTATGTTGTATAGATCAGTCTATGCTGCACTGCACCACAATGTGAAAAAAGAAATATCAGCTGAGCATGTATGAACTCAATCTAATGGGGATTAATACCAAATATTTTCCTTAATGTAGTTAAAATATAACCATACCATGTACATCAAGTGCACAATGGAGCAAGCAAAGTAACATGTGCTGTTACTGACTAGCTCACAAATCAAGGCACAAGATGTAGCTAACAAATGCCATAAGCCAAAAGCGCCTTTAGCTTGCTTGCTAACATCAAGTGCACAATGGAGCAAAAAAAGTAACATGTGCTGTTACTGACTAGCTCACAAAGCAAGACACAAGATGTAGCTAACAAATTCCATAAGCCAAAAGCACCTTTAGCTTGCTTGCAAAGCAGGTAAACAAGCGCTATGCTGTGCCATGCTGACCAGCCAGCAGGCAGGCAGGCAAATATTTAAAGCACTGTGACAGTCCAGGTTTATATACAGGCTCAAGAGCACCATGTGACCAGATTGATTAGGAGTTTTTCAGGTGCAAGCAATTGAGTCATGATATACCAGCCCTAAGTAATTAGGTTTGGCCAGGCGCTGATGGACAGATTGGTTGTGAGGGGCCTGCTTGTTACCGGCAAAGGTGTAACAAGATCTCAAGTTATTTCTTTCACTCAACACATCTTTTGTGTGATGTTGTGTGCACAGCCAAACCTTAGATCAACCCAACCAAGTTGAGTTAAATGAATGAAATGGAATAAATAAAAAAAAGATTGTGTACATGATTAAATCTGGAGGAAATACTGTTACTAATATGTAGACGTATATGATTTAATCGGGTGGACAGTCATCATTGCTTATGCTCTGAACAACACAGTATAAACAATGTTGGGCAGACAAACTCCATCACCTCGAGGAGGCGGGGGCTCTCTGGAGTACTTCTAACTCCACACAATTTAACAACTTCATTTGTCACTGACACTGGAGAGCATCTCACTCCATTTGGTGTTGGAATTACTCCAATAGTGTTAATAAGCCTTAACACTGTAAAATTAACACTGGCAAATTTACTGTGTAGTGGTGGTGGTGGTGGTGGCAGCAGAAATGGTGGTGGTGGTAGTGACAGCAATGCCTTTTGACAGTAGATAGATACAGTGAGATACGGTAGTGGTGGTGGTGGTTGAGATGGTGGTGGGGGGTTGCTAATGAAAATACCTCCTCGGGGTACGTTTAGTATGGAAGAGCATCTTTCGCCATTCTGAGCCAATTCCATCTCTCCATACCCTGCCCACCCCACCACCCCTCCACGACGGCCCCTCTCAATGAAGGGACACCACCAGACATATTTACTCCCCCGGCAATAGAGTGCTACAGCCATTCTCATCACAGCTACTGTAACAACAGGCCCCAGTCTACACATAACCAATCTGAAGGCCTGCTAAAAGCTACATATAAGAGAGGAGAGGAAAACGAAAACAACTAAACGTGTCACATATCAGTTACAGTTTTTTCTGATTGCTAAAGCTCAATTTTCGCAACTTTGGCTGCTTTTGCAAAACTCTACACACAACCACAAGAACTTCACACCTATATAGCAAAGCACTGTAGATGTGTTGCAAAATCAAACTAAGTTAGAAAAATGCTATGCACTTTTGGAAAATGTGCATTTTTGTGTCAAATCATTCACACAAACTTTCTTATAATAAACACACACACACTGCACCTACACACATGCAGTATAAATGATACACACATTTAGCTTTTGTTGTTCTCTGCACAATGCAAATCAATTGTAGATCACACTTTTGTCATGAATACTTGTGGTATAAAAACACAGGGGATGAGACTTCAGTCATGGATGTTTATTTACGTTCCCCAGAGCAAACTAAAAATATGTTTTTGATATGTAATTCAAATATACCAGAAAACACAATGTAAGTCTAACAAAGGAAATTACTGAACATCCATATGCCTTGCTGGATCCAACAATAACATTTCATTGACATCACATGCTATGTCTTCAAGTGCAAGGCAGTGGAGAAAGTATCACCTTGTATACAGTCCTGACATGCCGGCTGGTCAATATCAGTATAGACTCCCACAGCATATTCAAAACTAATTGTTGATTACCTGCATATATCAACATAGTTGGGTCATTCCACGCCAAATCTCCGAATCATCCCGCACGACCATCTCAGATTTGGCAGAAAAAAATCAAGGAGGTTCACAAACGTCCCAATGGGAAAAGTGCAAAATTATAGCTCTCAACTCCTCATAGTTTTGTCATTAAAAATGTTTTTGTCAGGTACCCCCCTGACTCGTTTGGAACAGACTTGTCAGAGAGCCCACTTTCAGATTGCCGTATCTAAAAAACTGCTATAAGTAGGTCTGTATAAATTTCAAGGGGTAACATTTGGAACATGTACTTGTGAAATGTGGATTTTCACACATCCTCTTGTCATTTACCACCGTTTTCTGGGGGCTTAAAGTTGCTTGAAAAATTCTCACCTTTGAATTTGTGGGCATCTTTGAAGGACCGTGGTAAGCGCAGTTTTAAAGACAGAAGTTTGATATGGACAATGTATGTTCCCAACCATTCTGTGCATGTTGTGTTGAAAGACTGATCTTCTGCAATGAACAGTTTAGAAGATATGAAGTCTTTAAAATGGAAAAACTGAAACTTGGTGCCATCTTTGCCATGTTATAAAAAAAAAATGTCACGACTCACCACCATATTATCAACAGTTTTGGAAAGATTAGATGTCTGTTCTTAACATATCCAAAAACTGTGATGGTATTCTGCCTCATTTGGTCACAATGATTTTTCAAAAACCCACTGTTGTGTGACTTCCACAGCTACTATGAAAAATTGATATTAGTGGCATCTTCGCCATGTTATACAAAAGAAATAACAGAACTCACCACTATGACATTTACAGTTTTAGAAAGACTCAATGTCTGTTTTTAACATATCCAAAAACTGGGGTGGTGCTCTGTCTCATTTTTTTAAGAATGGACTTGTAAAAACGGCTGTGTGACATCTGCAGCTTGCTGCTCTATTGAGGTGGGGCCCCTGCTCTGATCTTTGCAGGCTACATGGGGGCCCTATCTACCAGTATTTGCCATGAGGCCCTATGTGCAATTGTTCCACCACTGTGAATGACTTGAGCAATTTGAGTCAGACATTTTTGATACAAGATATTTGACCTGAGCATTTTCGACACACTCAATATAATACGGCAAAAAAGTAAAAGTGGCTGTTGACAGTTTTTTTTCAGCTTTTTCTGTAACTACATTTCAGTAAATCAAAGGTTATAGACGTGTGTAAACTTCATCTTTAGGCACTGAAAACCAAATACCGGAATAAAGTGATGAAATGTTGAATCACTGAAACATCCCTGTAGATCTTGAAACAAGTACATCCTGACTATCACCACATCTCAATGCTTCTTCTTACAATTCATAAATATCTTTAATAACTTGTTAACCAACTTTGATGCAGTTCTGAGGTCTGCTGTGGATTATTTTGGATTGTTTATGAGATATGACTTTTTATCGTTCTACATTTGATTTGTGTTTCACTCCATGTATACATGTATGCCTGTTTATGCAATTGCATCAGGGTTAATGTAGAATATTAAACATTAATACATAAATTGCTCAGCTCTGTGGCAGAATTGACCCTTTCTGAGCATTCAGTCAGTATTGCAGTGGTCTAGCACCATGCTCAGGGTAGCTCAGTCATGGTGATTGGAGGGGCAGGACAGCTGTTTAGTCAGGTTACCTCCTTAGAACAGTCTCCTCCTTTTGTATCATCACTGTTTTTTTTCTCTTCTCCATTACAAAAGTGTCCCACCCCCCAAAAAAAAACCATGACAAAGGTGACCTGTTCATAGAACTTGGCCCCGCCCCAGTCCTAACCATGACCGAGGAACCTAGCGCATTGTATTGGTTCATGGCAAAGGTCTATTTGTTGACATGCACCTCTACTAACAGAGCAAAGTTGCAGAAGTAATGGAGATGGATTTGAAATGTGTTTAAGTAAAATATCAAAAAATATTTTCAGCTAAAACAAATTTGTTCAAAATATTGTGTGCTGAAATAAAGTTTGGCGAACATCCTGAATCAAAACTGTGTGTTAACAATGCTACTTTACAAATCAGAATGATTCAATTAATTTATCACTACTGCAATTCAAGACTTACTTTACGTTGCAATAGCAAAATGTTAACTCCTACAGTGTTGAGGTTTAAACACATGGCCATAACCTTTAATTCACGAACATTTAGTTACTACAAATGTTACCTAAAAGCTAAAAGAAAAAGAAAAATAATAATGGTATATAAATCACTCAACTGTTTCTTATTGTGTGCTTCAAAATACTCAAGTCACATTTCTTGTATCAAAAAATGTCCAAGTCAAACTGCCTGTCTTTCACAGTGTCAGCCCAAATAGATTGGCACCCAAAAGTCTGCAAAGGTCATGATTATGGCCCCTACCACAAATTCAGGAGGGCCCTGGACAAATGCCCTGCTTGTCCCCCTATAGCTCCGCCCCTTGTAATTCATGTGACTTTTCACAGGAGCTGCTGATGTAACAGCAAAGGGGTTTTTCAAGAGTCATTACAAGACATTGATGCAGAACACCATCCCAGTTTTTGGATATGTTACAAATAGACATCCTATCTTTCCAAAACTGTTCAGTTCATTGTGGTGATTGCTGTCATTGTTTTGGTATAGCATGGCAAAGTTGCCCCCCAATATCAGGTTTTCATAAAAGCAGTGGAAGTCACACAACAGTGGGTTTTTAAAAAATCACTGTGACCAAATGAGGCAGAATACCATCCCAGTTTTTGGATATGTTAAGAACAGACATCTAATCTTTCCAAAACTGTTGATAATATGGTGGTGAGTCGTGACATTTTTTTTTAATAACGTGGCAAAGATGGCACCAAGTTTCAGTTTTTCCAGTTTAAAGACTTCATATCTTCTAAACTGTTCATCGCAGAAGATCAGTCTTCCAACACAACATGCACAGAATGGTTGGGAACATACATTGTCCATATCAAACTTCTGTCTTTAAAACTGCACTTACCACAGTCCTTCAAAGATGCCCACAAATTCAAAGGTGAGAATTTTTCAAGCAACTTTAAGCCCCCAGAAAACGGTGGTAAATGACAGGAGGATGTGTGAAAATCCACATTTCACAAGTACATGTTCCAAATGTTACCCCTTGAAATTCATAAGGACCTACTTACAGTAGTTTTTTAGATACAACACTCTGAAAGTGGGCTCTCTGAGAAGTCTGTTCCAAACGAGTCAGGGGGGTACCTGACAAAAACATTTTTAATGACAAAACTATGAGGAGTTGAGAGCTATAATTTTGCACTTTTCCTATTGGGACGTTTGTGAACCTCCTTGATTTTTTTCTGCCAAATCTGAGATGGTCGTGCGGGATGATTCGGAGATTTGGCGTGGAATGACCCAGTTGTTTTATATGTTCTGAACCTTGAAGACCTGCTTCATGTGAATTTTGTTTCTTTCAACTACCCGTGATATTGCAGAGATGCTCACATTATTTATATTTGCAAAGGTTCTGCCATGTTCTATTAGGCCTAGGGAATTTCCTGCAGCCTTATTGATAGCCATCACCATATTTAGAATGTGGATCTCCTGCTCAGGTGTGAACACACAGTTGTTCTCTGCCACCTGCTCTCAGAATTCTAGTAATTCTGTAAAGTAGCAATCCCATCACTTGTACATTACTGTATTTCACACATTACAGTCAGTATATACTATATTGTCTTTCATATACACTGTCTCTGTACATATTTGCTACACTGCGCTGTTGAGTATGAAATGACTCTACATACCCGTTCTCAGCGTGAAATGTTCTGCTTATGCTCTTTACAGTGTAGCGGCTCAGATTGGGTTGAACCCTTTCACCAGCTTTCCTGCAGCTCATGCCATGGTTGATGACATGTTCAACGAATGTGTCATCTGTGATTATGTGTAGGCCTATATGCCTTTGTCTCCTTTCTCTCTTTCCTCACCCTCCTCTGGTCCTCAATCTTCTGGTGTTTCTTTCTCCTTCCATTATTTTCTACACAGACAGCTTACCTGTGACTTATTTATACAGTATGCCGGTTGTAAAGTGAAGAGATTATCTAAAGGTGTTTCCCCCTGTCACATGTTGTGTAATAATTAGTATTGTAGTGTACAAAATATCCACGAGTGTGTATACTTTTTCTAGGAGTGTGTTCATATTTTGCAAATTGTGTGCAAAGCAGTGAGTTGTGTTTACAGTTCTGCAAAGTGTGTTTTATAACATTACAAACTGAGTGCTAATCCGTTTTTGTGTTATCACACAGTAAATTGTGTAGTGTTAAAATAACACTTAAAGAGTTAAAATTAACACTGTTCTAGTGTCTATTTGGTCCTGCTCCAGATCAGTGTTAAACACTGGTGTTAGATTTATAGTGTTAAGCTAACACTATAAAGAGTAAAGCAGTTTCGGGGAGCACCCTACTAACATGTTTTTTGGTTCTAAGCAGGTTCCTGGAACACATGTGTTTTGGTCCTGCCCCACTATCTCTCACCATAGTTGAGGTACCCTGATCATGGTAATTAAAGGTGTGGTTGCAGGTTGGCCAAAATTCTTAGATAGAATGCGATTATGACATCACGTTGGGGACTCACCCTGGGTTTTACTAGATTCTGTATTGTCTCTGAATGGGGAAGGTTGCAAATAAATAATTAAATAAACCATATTTATTTAGCCTTTTATATTTATGCTGACCAAAATCATTGTAATTTTTAAGGGGTTAGCGAAGATACAGCCTAGGTAGATGTCGGGTAGGCTATTCTTTGAAGAGTCTTGCGTTGAGATGACAACCTCAACCTCAACCCCAACCGTCTCCGATGTAACGATTATAAAGAGAGTATAGACCTTATGAGCGGCGAATGTGAATAACGTGTTGTGTAGGCTATTGGTAAAAAAAAAAAATCTGTATCGCACTTTTTTGTTTTACTGTAGGCTATACAGTAGTTTGCAGTCAGATAGGCCAAGTCTACACTCAGATAACTGAATGTTTTGCGTGCGCATCACAGCGCGCACCATGGCTGTGACCAGACATTGTTAGTAGCCTATTCATCAGCCTTTAGTGGGCCTATCACGCCATTTCAGCGTCATGTGCATGTGGGAAAGAATGTAAACATCGACAAATAAAAAATATGCTAAAGAAAACAATTTGGGTGAATCATGCGCTCTGGTTCAGTCAGTCAGCTTCATTGTAAGAGTGCCAGAGTTTACCTAATTTAAACGACTGCAAAGCAATCTCTCTGAGCGCAACAGCAAGCACAAACACCACAGGGCCATCAGCAGAAAACGAAATGAAACTCCCTTGCAATATGTCCGAGAACAACATAGGCTAACACTAACACGCCGTAGGCTATGTCGAATGGCGCATTTGTCTACTTGTAGTTGGAGCACCGTCATTGCCGCGAGTTTCTGACAAACTAAATAGTTGAGCACAACGTGACACTATCATAGACAAAAGCCCGTGAACATAGTGACACACACTTCACAGTGGTGTTGGTGAAAATGAAACGAAGTTGCCTCCCACGGCCCGAACGCAAAATAATGCCGAAAACTGAATGCCCCCTTCAGTTGTCCTGGCTACAGGCAACTGGTGCGTTATCACTGTTTCTTCTTCAATGTACGAGCACTTGCATTGCACTCGCTCTGCACTTGTCTCACAATGCAATCAACTGCGTAATCCGGGCCAAATGGGCAACTGGCGCGTTATATCACGGCTTCTTCTTCAATGTACGAGCACTTGCATTGCACTGGCTTGTCTCACAATCCAATCAGGTGCATAATCCGGGCCAAATAGTCCACCTTGTGAACACAGGCGGGAACAATTCGAAGAACGCGTTTCAGACGGACGGACGGACAGACTGCTGCTGGGACGCATCTAAAATGCGCTTTGCTCTTCAACAAGTGACTAGCCAGCGATACGGTTGTATTTCCCCAATACACAAAAAGTTATTCACAGACGGCGCCTCCTAGTTACCCTACGGTACAATGGCTTTGTAACCATCACATCGGATGCGCAACCAACACATCAGTCGCGATGGCCAAGGCAGGTCAAGGAAATGTGCCTGAACAGATACATTTCATGCTTGCATGACAAATAAAGTATATTCTATTCTATTCTAACTGTCTTACAGTTGCAGCACTTCCTTGCTGTCTAAAATGTAAATCTTAAATGCAGCAGCAGCTCATAACATGAGCTCCAGACGCAGCCCATCTGGGGGCAAGTGGCAACACAGCGCGATCGATTAGGCCTATCACTGCAAATAGGGCCTAAATGAAAATCAACGCAGTAAAATGTAAGTTAATATGATTCATAGGCCATGTGTTTAACTCCTCATAGCATACAATTAATACATTTATGTATTTTGAAATATAGGCCTACATGGCTGTTTGCACCAGCAGGTGTGTGTGATTCAATGCGCGAGGCTCAACTCGCTTTAATCCCCACCCAACGGCCCTGGCCGTTTCACGTTACATGTGTGTCGTAACAGAAGTGCTTTGAAACAACAGACCGACTAAAATTTTTCATTTTAAGTGATAATGGAAACACTTAGGCCTATCTTCTTCGAAGTGTTCTTGTTTCAGTTGCAACTCACCAGATGGGGCGCTCTACCCTGGGACAGGCTACACCACATCTTCGTTGTAGCATTTGATCTACTATCTACCACTTGTTTTTTAGTAGGCTATATCGCCAAGGGTGAGTATTTGTATTCGAGTTAGAAATACAAAGAAGCCTATCACTTGTGTCAGACGAGAAACGACACTGCAGATTGACCTAGGCCTATATATTTTGAATGAAGTAGGGGCAGCATATCGGCAACGGTGAGGTTGAGGTTGTCATCTCAACGCAAGACTCTTCAAATAATAGCCTACCCGACATCTACATAGGCCCTATCTTAGCTAACCCCTTAAAAATTACAATGATTTTGGTCAGAATACATATAAAAGGCTAAATAAATATAGTTTATTTATTTATTTATTTGCAACCTTCCCCATTCAGAGACAATACAGAATCTAGTAAAACCCAGGGGGAGTCCCCAACGTGATGTCATAATCGCATTCTATCTAAGAATTTTGGCCAACCTGCAACCCCACCTTTAAGCACCTCCCATCCTCCACCATGACTGAAACACCCTGCGCCTGGCATCAGTTTGCCACACTGCTCTCTTAAGATAACGTTCAAAGTTGCTGAAAACATGTAAAATGTCTGTATTTTATATATCAGTCTATGCTGTACTGCACCACAATGTGAGAACAATTTCAGCTGAGCATGTATGCACTCAATCTAGTGGGGATCCAAACCAAATGTTTTCTTTATTGAAGTTTAAAATATAACCATACCATCTACTTCAAGTGCACAATGGAGCAAGCAATGTAACATGTGCTGTTACTGACTAGCTCACAAAGCAAGGCACAAGCTGTAGCTAACAAATGCCATAAGCCAAAAGCGCCTTTAGCTTGCTTGCAAACATCAAGTGCACAATGGAGCAAACAATGTAACATGTGCTGTTACTGACTAGCTCACAAAGCAAGGCACAAGATGTAGCTAACAAATGCCATAAGCCAAAAGCGCCTTTAGCTTGCTTGCAAAGCAGGTAAACAAGCGCTATGCTGTGCCATGCTGACCAGCCAGCAGGCAGGCAGGCAGGCAAATATTTAAAGCACTGTGACAGTCCAGGTTTATATACAGGCTCAAGAGTACCATGTGACCAGATTGATTAGGAGTTTTTCAGGTGCAAGAAATTGAGTCATGATATACCAGCCCTAAGTAATTAGGTTTGGCCAGGCGCTGATGGACAGATTGGTTGTGAGGGGCCTGCTTGTTACCGGCAAAGGTGTAACAAGTTCTCAAGTTATTTCTTCCACTCAACACATCTTTTGTGTGATGTTGTGTGCACAGCCAAACCTTAGATCAACCCAACCAAGTTGAGTTAAATGAATGAAATGGAATAATAAAAAAAAGATTGTGTACATGATTAAATCTGGAGGAAATACTGTTACTAATATGTAGACGTATATGATTTAATCGGGTACTAGGGCATACAATGGCGCAGACAAACTCCATCACCTCGAGGAGGCGGGGGCTCTCTGGAGTACTTCTAACTCCACACAATTTAACAACTTCATTTGTCACTGACACTGGAGAGCATCTCACTCCATTTGGTGTTGGAATTACTCCAATAGTGTCAATAAGCCTTAACACTGCAAAATTAACACTGGCAAATTTACTGTGCAGTTTGGCTGATTTGGTTATATGTTTGTGCATCTGTGTGAGGAGTTCAGCAAAAGCAGCCAAAGGTTACAAAAAATGTGCTTTAGCGAACAGAAAAAACTGTAATGATGATTACTAAACCAATAACCAGCCTATTCGAATTATTAGCAGTGTGATTTTTATGGACAGGCAGACAGACGAACGAATTAGTGAAACCACCTGTTTTGTGATTTTGGTTGCAAGACATGGCACATGCCCTTTCTAAGGTCTGGGGTGAGATCTGTAGCCTGACAACACTGTGAAAAAAAACATGTATAAGCTGGTGATAAAAACACTCAGACACAACACTATTAAAGCAGCATCAGCTGAAGTCATAGATCACATCACCATGCAGGCCATGCAGAATAATGCCTAATGACATAGTAAGTATAGCCCATAAAGGCATTAGCTGGAACAAACCCACATGGCAGCAGACAGCAGTGTTGCCAGATGCTTCTGATCATTTCCAGCTCAATAAATGCTCAAAAAAACACCTAGAGGCACTAGATACCGACCAATTCGAACCCAATTGTATTGTATTCTATGGCCATAAATCTACAGAAAATCCCGCCCAATGCCCGTTTTTGACCATTTCTACCCGCGGACGGCCATCCCAAGCAGCCCAATTGAGCGGGTAACAGCCCAATCTGGCAACACTGGCAGACAGGCAGGGCTTTTAACTCCTAACTGAAGGCAGCCTCTCCCCCTCTGCTGTGCTGCATTTAGGGCAAACAATCATTACAGGGCGGCACTTGTCACTCAGTCAGGACTGTTGTTGTTATGGTGGATAATCTGCCGTAGAGAGAGAGAGTTAACATAATAGCGTTACGGGAGGGAGGCATTCCCGTGCTCTTATGTCATCAGTGGGCGCTGGCATGTGGGCATGCAGCAACAGCAGGAACAGCAGGAGCAGGAGGATCAGCATGCAGCAACAGCAGCAGGAGCAGCCGTGCAGTAGAGTGCAGTGCAGTGCAGTAGTGGAGATTAAGCCAAACGCACCATATGTAATGTACAGGAATGCTCATTGTGGACAATACAGCAGGGCCGCTGACAACTTTGGCTGGGCGGGCCCAGGACAAAATCATCTGGAAGGGCCCCCCTCTCAACAATGCAATGGAAACCCAATACGGGAGGCATTCCAGCGCTCTTATGTCATCACTGGGCGCTGGCATGTAGGCATGTAGGCATGCAGCAAGAGCAGCAGCAGCAGCAGGAGCAGCATGAGCAATGCAGTGCAGTGGTGGTGTAGTCTACTTTTTTATATTTGAGCATTTTTTTGAGGTGGGTATACTGTATATATTTGTGCTATTCAAAACAATGGAGCAATCAATTTTAAGTGGGTATACTGAAGCCCCTAAATTTTAGAAGTGGGTATATATACCCGCGTTCTACGTAGACTACACCAGTGCAGTGCAGTAGTGGAGATTAAGCCAAACGCACCATATGTAATGTACAGTAATGCTCATTGTGGACAATACAGCAGGGCCGCTGACAGCTTTGGCCGGGCAGGCCCAGGACAAAATCATCTGGAAGGGCCCCCCTCTCAACAATACAATGGAAACCCAATACGGGAGGCATTCCCATGCTCTTATGTCATCACTGGGCGCTGGCATGTAGGCATGAAGCAACAGCAGGAGCAGCATGAGCAATGCAGTGCAGTGGTGGAGATAAAGCCAAACGCACCATATGTAATGCACAGTAATACTCATTGTGGACAATACAGCAGGGCCACTGACAACTTTGGCTGGGCGGGCCCAGGACAAAATCATCTGAAAGGGCCCCCCTCTCAATACAAGCAATGTAATGGGGACCCAATTCTTCAGTGGCAGAAAAGTTATTGGAACTCAACGGGACCACTGACTGGTTAAAGAAAGATTAAATTGAAAAATGAAATAATTAGGTTTTGCATTAACACATCAGTATTTACTGTGCAGGCCTGCTTGGGGCCATTGCCTTGGAATACTAATGTGTGTGTCTGTCTTTTTTGTGCATGGCCCATGGCCCTATCCCTGGCCTTCGACTGTGAAACTCCATGAACACCGCTTAGAGAGAGATTATATTTGACATATTTTAGTTTTTCATAACAGCTGACACAGCTGACTATCAACACTCCGTGCAGGTGTTTTTGAGGCTATACCCCAATTTTTTCTCACGGTCGTAGGCTACTTTCCTCTGTTTAATTTCTCAACACTGACATCGTTACTGATGGACAGGGCCAGCCCGAGGCATAAGCGAACTATGCGATGGCTTAGGGCCCCCACGCCACCAGGGGCCCCATCAGCAGCAAAGTTCCAGGAAGAAATGTCGAAACCATTTTCCCTAGTCATATATTTCTTGTTCATGTACCACTTGCTGCCACAATGGAAACGGGAGCCATACGTGGTGGTATGGGGGGCCTGGATAAAATTTTCCTCAGGGCCCCATAAAGGCTTGGGCCGGCCCTGCTGATGGTGTCGTGCCTGAAGCCAAGAGTACTCTTTATCTTTAACTTTGTTGTAAATTTCAAAGCCAGAGTTTTCGTCGGCCAAGATTTCTAAGCCAATGCAAACAAATGGAAAAATAAAGAGAAATAACAGGCCGAGGACTGGAGTCTTACCAGAATCCCAGGCTGCCTAGCGTTTTGTACCTTGCCACCCCGCTAGTGAATTACTTTTTTTGGGGGTCTGACAGCCAGTCTGTTTCAAATGAATATCCTTGTTTTTCACCCTCCTCCTTAGACCTTCAGCAGATGTTTTCCAGGCGTGCCTCATTAGCGCCCCCTCACCTCTCCGGTGTGACAGTGACGCAGGTGATGTGAAGTGCATGTGCTGTGCAGGGTTGCCAGATGAGACTGATGATTTCCAGCCCAAAATATGCTCAAAACCTGCCTGGAAGTCCTAAATCGAGCCCAATTTGAACTAAATTCTATTGATTTCTATGGCCATAAATTTGCAGAAAAAGTCGCCCAAATGTTCTTTTTACCCTTTTTTTACCCGCAGACGGCCATCCTAAGCAGCCCAATTGTGCAGGAAACCACCCAATCTGGCAACAGTGGTGCAGTGCTGTGATGCCTGCACGAGTGATCGGTGTAGGTGAAATGTCACGATGCTTTCTTGGGCCCACCCCATATGTTTCGTGAAAACTAAAATAAAAGTTAAGAAGCCATCTATTGCATGCTAACTATGATGTATGTGACTAGTCATGTTGAAACAGGCCTCAAATAGACCCGGGGGCATATTGAGTTCATTACAAATAGTGCAGATTAGCTTTACAATGATACCTTACACATGGCACAGGGCAAAGGGGCCAGTTGTCCCGGGCCTAGGAAGAAAGGGGGCCCAGAACTGGGTCTCCATTACATTGTATGTGTTGAGGGTGGGGCCCTTTCAGATGACTGCCCAGGCTCTGGCCAAAGCTGTCAGCGTCCCTGAGCTCCACCACACCACCATCATAATTAAGATCACACATTCACCCGCATTTATTTTTCCCCCTAATTCACCAGCTTCATGTCTTTCAGCAGTGTGTGTCTTTAAGCATGTACTGTGCCTGCTGTGTGTCCTAACTGAAGGGCAATGCCTTTACAAAAGCTTGCTCAGATTACAACACGCTCCATGGCTCCAAGCCATGTTTTTTTCCCCATCTTGTGATATCATAATGTTTTTCCATGCTCTAAAACTGGATTAATTACATGTTTGTAATGCAACCAATTATTCTGAGGGTGTGTTGTGGTTGTTGATAGTTACGCGTTGATTGATCGTCATTCTCTGCATGATACTTTGGATCATTTGCTACCGCATCAACTCTCTCTCTTTCTTTCTCTCTCTCTCTTTCCCTATCTCTCTGTTTCCTCTCTCTTTCTCTCTGTCTCTCTGTTTCCTCTTTTTGTCTCGCTCTCTCTCCACTGTCTCTCGCTCCATCTCTCTCTCTCTCTGTCTCACTGCTTCCCCTCTCTCTCTCTCTCTCTCTCTCTCTCTCTCTCGATGTTTCCTCTTTCTCTTTCCCGCTCTCTCTCTGTCTCACTGCTTCCCCTCTCTCTCTCTCTCTCTCTCTCTCTCTCTCTCTCTCTCTCTCTCTCTCTCTCTCTCTCTCTCTCTCTCTCTTCCTCTCCACTCTCTCTCTCTCGCTTCATCTCTCTCTCTCACCACTGTCTCTCACTCTCTCTCTCTCTCTCTCTCTCTCTCTCTCTCTCCCTCGCTTCATCTCCCTAGTGGGCGACATGAAGGCATTGATTAAAATCGAGAGGAAATGAACACAAACAAGCAGCAAAATTTATTTCCCAGCGAACACGGAAGGATGCTAAACAGAGACATCATCATGAACGTGTAGTAGACAGACTAGACCAGCGGTTCTCAACCTTTTTTGAACAAACGCCCCCTTGGCCTCATCACAAGCCTCCCAACACCCCCTTGACCTCATAAGCCTGACAACACCCCCCCTTAGTATTGAAAAATTAAATGGACTAATGCCCCGGCCCCCAACGGCAACTAAGCACCGCCCCCCTCTCAGCTGTAGCCTTCTCAATGCCCCCCTAGAGCTCCCCAACACCCCCTGGAGGGCTGTACCGCCCCCGTTCAGAAAGACTAGACTACACAACCGGTAAACTCCAACAGAATTACAGTAAAGCTGGGGCCGCTGACAGGCTTGGCTGGGGCCAGGACAAAGTCATCTGAAAGGGCCCACCCCCAACCCAGTACATTCAATGTAATGAGGATCCAATTATGGGCCCCCCATTTCCCTGGGCCCGGGACAGCTTAACCCTTTCTCCAGCCCCCCCACCCCTCTGTCAGCTTCCCTGATTACAGCAACCGCTCCAGAAACACAGTGTGTGTGTGGTGTGTGTGTGTGTGTGTGTGTGCGCGCGCGTGTGTGTGTGTGTGCGTGTGTGTGTGTGTTTTCCCTAATAAGGCTGTCTTCCTCCCAGTCATGACCTGAGGGTGATGATGATGATGATGATGATGTCTCGGGAAAAATCACGAACAAATTGTTGTTACTTAGCAACATACAGCACAGTACTTCTACAGCGCTTGCTTTTGGAATCGGTGCCGTCACCGTGGATGTTCACGGAACCGGCAATCTATTTTTTTTAATTATTAGTCTCGCTGGTACCCACTGCACTGACACCTCCATATTTAATTCTGATCACAGTGGGGAGGTGAGATGGAGAGAGCGAGTAAGATGGAGATGTTTATCAGTAACTGAGTTGGCAAGAAGATACTGCAGTGTATATCTCTCTCTCTCTCTCTCTCTCTCTCTCTCTCTCTCTCTCTCTCTCTCTCTCTCTCTCTCTCTCTCTCTCTCCATGCTCTTAGTATTCCTTACATCAGCAGTTAGCTCTGATCTGGCATTTCTGAGCTCTTCACGTATGGATTTTATTCTGATAAAAAATGTCAAAGTACAACTTGTGATTTTTTTTCCCACACACCTCCACCGGCAATCTAGCTTATTTATGAGTCTCGCTGGTACCTATTGCACTGTGCTGACACCCCCTATTTAACTCTGATCACAGTGGGGAGGTGAGATGGAGATGGAGATGTTTATCAGTAACAGAGATGACTGGAAGATACAGTAGCATACAATATCAGTATCTCGCTATCTCGCTATCTCTCTCTCTCTCTCTCTCTCTCTCTCTCTCTCTCTCTCTCTCTCTCTCTCGCCGTCTTTTTCTCTCTCTCTCTCTCTTTCTCACTCAGTCTCTCTCTGTCTCTCTCTCTGTCTCTGTCTCTCTCTCTCTCTCTCTCTCTCTCTCTCTCTGTCTCTCTCCCCTCTCTGACTTCACATATGGATTTTATTCTGATAATGTCAAAGTATAACTATATGATTTCTTTTTTCAATACACACCTCCACCGGCAATCTAGTTTATTTATTTATGAGTCTCGCTGGTACCTATTGCACTGACACCTCCTATTTAACTCTGATCACAGTGGAGAAGGAAAATGGAGAGAGATTAAGATGGAGATGTCTATCAGTAACTGAGTTGTCAAGAAGATACTGCAACGTATCAGTATCTCGCTATCTCTCTCTGTCTCTCTGTCTCTCTCTCTCTCTCTCTCTCTGTCTCTCTCTCGCTCTGTCTCTCTGTCTCTCTCTCTCTCTCTCTCCCTCTCTCCCTCTCTCTCTCTCTCTCTCTCTCTCTCTCTCTCTCTCTCCATGCTCTTGGTCTTCCTTACATCAGCAGTTAGCTCTGATCTGGCATTTCTGAGCTCTTCACATACTGTATGGATTTTATTCTGATAATGTCAAAGTACAACTTGTGATTTCTTTTTTCGATACACACCTCCACCGGCAATCTAGTTTATTATGAGTCTCGCTGGTGCCTATTGCACTGTGCTGACACCCCCTATTTAACTCTGATCACAGTGGAGAGGTGAGATGGAGATGGAGATGTTTATCAGTAACAGAGTTGGCTAGATAGAAGATACAGTAGCTGCTAGCACATGAGGGATGATGAAATCACATCTGCACACAGTGGTGTAGTCTACGTAGAACGCGGGTATTCGGAGTATACCCACTTCTAAATTTCAGGGATTTCAGTATACCCACTTAAAATTGATTGATCCATTGTTTTGAATGGCACAAATATATACAGTATACCCACTTCAAAGAAATCTCAAATATACAGTATACCCTCCATAGGAAAGTAGACTACACCACTGTCTGCACAATATGCCTCGAGTTCAAGTTCAAGTTCAAGGTTCATTTAGCCATGTCAACAGTATAAAATATGTTATTTGGTGTGCTCACGATATGCCTAATGTGTAAAGTGATGACATTCGTTCATTCATTCATTTTCATTCATTCATTTGTTCATTCGTTCTTTCATTTATTTAGGCTATTTATTCATTGTTTGTTTGTTTGATCTATCTATCTATCTATCTATCTATCTATCTATCTATCTATCTATCTATCTATCTATCTATCTATCTATCTATCTATCTATCTATCTATCCATCTATCTGTCATATCCTACAATATATACAGTAAGTCATTGAAATGCAACACACACACATTTAGATCTACAAAATAAAACATATACAAATGGCTGAAACGACACCTGCACAATATATAGGCCAACCTAATTTCTCACGCCTTGATTTTTCTCTTATTTATTTATTTATTTACTTTGATTTATTTACCTGGCCCACAATAGAACATTCATTGACATGCAACACGCACACATAGGCCTACTATAGGGTTTGAGCAGCGTTGGCATTCACAGCAGGTCACCTTACTGTCATTATGGCACACCACACATAAGCACGCCTCTGTGGACTTACGTAAACACACAAGGAATCATTATGCTAGTCCAGAGGTTCCCAACCTTTTCCAATGTTGGGCCCACTTGAAATGGTCACAAATGTTCAGGGCCAGGGTTGCCAGATGAGGCTGATGATTTCCAGGCCAAAAAAATGCTCAAAACCCGCCTAGAAGCACAAAATCCCGCCCAATTCTATTGATTTCTATGGCAAAAATTGGCCGGGTTTTTCGGCTTGATGCCATTTTTACCCGCACACGGCCATCCTAAGCAGACCAATTGGGCGGGAAACAGCCCAATCTGGCAACACTGTTCAGGGCCTGCCCATCTCAATCAGCCCCAGACCCAATCAGCAATAAAACTAAATCTAAAAATAAATAATCTGCAACACACACAAAAAAACACATTTTGATTTTTAGAAAAAATGATTTCAAGGCCCAGCACTTTGAATACCTACAGGGCCCACCAGTATTACATTACATAACACTTAGCTGACACTTTTTTGTGTCCAAAGCAACTCACAGTTATTTTGATACAGGGAATTGGTTACTGTCCCTGAAGCAATGTGGGGTTAAGTGCCTTGCTCAAGGACACCACAGTCATGCATGAAGGTGCTGGTAAGGGTGGGATTTGAACCTGCAACCTTTTGATCTAAAGGCCAGTGCTCTAACCACTGAGCCATGGCTGCCCCACTAGTGAGCCCTGGGCGGCCTATACAGTTTGAGAATCGTTATGTTAACCTATGTTGCCACCGTAGCGGTGTTGCACTTCACCGCGGGTCACTTTACAGGCATTACGGCACAGCTGATCAGTATGCCTGTTTGGAAACCAATACATTCGGTAGCACAGTAATGGAGGGGGACTGGATCAATAGCTTCTACTTAGTCGCCTCTGATTTTACCACTATCTATTTTCGCACAGGGAGCAGAAAGGCAAGGGCACCCCATTACTAACACTGTGCCATTGGAGCTCACGTTCACGTTCACGCTCTCGTTCTCTCTTTCTCTCTCTCTCTCTCTATCTCTCTATCTCTGTCTCTCTCTGTCTCTTTCTTCTCACTTTCTCTCTCTCTGTCTTTCTCGCTCCATCAAACCACCCGTCTCTCTTTATTTCATTCGCTCCATCTCCCTCCATTCCTTCCATCCAACTCTCTCTCTCCTTTGGTCAACCTCTCTCTCTCTCTCTCTCTCTGTCTCTCTCTGTCTCTCTCTCCCTCTCTCTCTCTCTCTCTCTCTCTCTCTCTCTCTCTCTCTCTCTCTCTCTCTCTCTCTCCTTTGGTCCACCTCTCTCTCCCCCCTCTGCTCCACCCCTCCCCCCCCTCTCTCTCTCTCTCTGTCTCTCTCTGCCTCTCTCTGCCCCTCTCTCTCTCTCTCTCTCTCTCTCTCTCTCTCTCTCTCCCATCGCTCTCTCTCTCCCTCTCTCTCTCCCTCTCTCTCTCTCCCTCTCTCTCTCTCTCTCTCTCTCTCTCTCTCTCTCTCTCTCTCTCTCTCTCTCTCTCTCTCTCTCTCTCTCTCACATGTACAGTAACCCGCGGCCCCAGGGGCTCTGCTGTTCCAGATGTATTGAAGCAATCATATGGAAATGGAGGACGCTGAGGAGAGCGGGAGAGAGAGAGAGAGAGAGAGAGAGAGAGAGAGAGAGAGAGAGAGAGAGAGAGAGAATGAGAGAGAGACAGAGAGAGAGAGACAGACAGAGAGAGCGAGAGAATGAGAGAGAGAGAGAAGAGAGAGAGAGAGAGAGAGAGAGAGAGAGAGAGAGAGAGAGAGAGGGAGAGAGAGAAATGGAGGACGTTGAGAGCAGGAGAGTGGGAAAGAGAAAGAGAGAGAGAGAGAGAGAAATGGAGGATGTTGAGGCGGGAAAGAGAGACAGAGATGGATAAAGAGAGAGAGGGGGGGAGAAAGAGAGAGAAGGGGGGGAGAGAAAGAGATAGGGGGGGAGAGAAAGAGAGAGAGCTGGGGAGAGATGGAGGATGTTGAGACCAGAAGAGCGGGAGAGCGGGAGGGCAGGAGAGCGGGAGAGAGAGAGAGAGAGAAATGGAGGATGTTGAGGCGAATCGTGCAGGAGAGCGGCGAATCGTGCGGCTCGTAGCTGACGGAGGGAAACGGACACAGACATATCCCAAGAGGCATCAGAGGCTTTGCTCTGCTCACTGAAGCGGCTCTGACAAACGCATACATTTATTTCTAGTGTCCGCCCATGAAGCGACTCTGACAAACGCATAGGCTACATTTATTTCTAGTGTCCGCCCTGCCCATTCAGCCAGACATATGTTTTTAACGTCTTCCTGTCTGCAAAACTACAAGTGATAGACTGAACGACATTTTATATAAGAATGTTATCATTACGATGTACATGTAGGCCTATGTAGGCTATGTCTCTTGAGGAATAGCTTAATTGAAGCGACTCTGACAAACGCATAGGCTACATTTATTTCTAGTGTCCGCCCTGCCCATCCAGCCAGACATATGTTTTTAAAGATTTCTTTTGGTCTTTTTCAACTTAATTTGATAGGACAATGTGAGAGGTGGACAGGAAGCGAATTGGGAGAGAGACGGGGAGGGGTCTGCAAAGGTGGGAATCGAACCTGGGTTAGCCACATGGCAGGTGAGTGCCCTACCGGTTGGCCACGGCAGGGCCCCAGGCATATGTTTTTAACGTCTTCCTGTCTGCAACACTGGCAGTGATAAACTGAAAGACATTTTCTCTAAGAATATTATCATTACAATATACATGCACACTCTTGAGAAACAGGTTAATGATTGATTAATAACAGTATTGACTAAAAATGTGATGTAAGTTTGACATGTAATGCTTTTCTGTGGTACTTGACATAAGCATTCATCTCTCACGTGCGTCTACACAAACAACATTCATCGGTGCTGACAGTAAGGCCTCGCCCTCTCCACATCCCTGTCCACATCCCTCTCCACATCCCTCTCCACAGCCCTCTCCACATCCCTCTCCACAGCCCTCTCCACATCCCTCTCCACATCCCTCTCCACATCCCTCTCCACATCCCTCTCCACATCCCTCTCCACAGCCCTCTCCACAGCCCTCTCCACATCCCTCTCCACAGCCCTCTCCACATCCCTCTCCACATCCCTCTCCACATCCCTCTCCACATCCCTCTCCACATCCCTCTCCACATCCCTCTCCACAGCCCTCTCCACATCCCTCTCCACATCCCTCTCCACAGCCCTCTCCACATCCCTCTCCACATCCCTCTCCACATCCCTCTCCACAGCCCTCTCCACATCCCTCTCCACATCCCTCTCCACAGCCCTCTCCACAGCCCTCTCCACATCCCTCTCCACATCCCTCTCCACATCCCTCTCCACAGCCCTCTCCACAGCCCTCTCCACAGCCCTCTCCACATCCCTCTCCACATCCCTCTCCACAGCCCTCTCCACATCCCTCTCCACATCCCTCTCCACAGCCCTCTCCACATCCCTCTCCACATCCCTCTCCACAGCCCTCTCCGCTCTCCTCATGGCAGTATCGTTCCAAAAGTAATGGTGATGATTATGTAGCGCTCGTTTGGTAATAATGACTCATATTCATAATGATTGAAAATGTGATTTATGGGTTTATGGACGTGCTGTACTGTGTTGCTTGATATGGGTTTTCGTTTCCCCCATGTGTCAATCCAGCTCTTTGGTCAAGGCCTCTCTCTCTCTCTCGCTCTCTCGCTCTCTCGCTCTCTCTCTCTCTCTCTCTCGCATTTCTGAGCTCTTCACTTATGGATTTTATTCTGATAATGTCAAAGCACAACTTGTGATTTAATTTTTTCAACACACCTCAACTGACAGGTGCATTGGAGATGACCCATAGGTAGCTGATCTGAAAAAATATACACAACTCCGACACACTGGCCATTTTTATTCACAATGTTTGAATGTCATGAATAAAGTAAAAGTGAAATGGTCAGTGTGAGGGAGTGCAATGCTTACTGGGGTATGAATCTGCAATAAAAGAAAGTCATTGATGCAATTTCTTATTTATTCATTTTGACAAAAAGGGGTTTTGCAGGGCCACCACTAGCTTTGGCCGGGCCCAGGACAAAGTCATCTGAAAGGGCCCCCCATCCAATGCATACAATGTAATGAGAACCCAATTCTGGGGCCCCTCTGTCCCAAAACTGTCCCCTTTGTCCCCCTCTGTTGGCTTCGCTGGCTGCCGCTCCTCGCCGCTCGTCTCTGCTCCTCATTGCTCCTCTCTGCTCCTCCTTGCTCCTCTCCGCTCCTTGCTGCTCCTCGCCGCTCCTCGCCGCTCCCTCCCTGCTCCTCGTTGCTCCTCGGTGCTCCTCGCCGCTCCTCGCCGCTCCCTCCTTGCTCCTCGGTGCTCCTCAGTGCTCCTCGCCGCTCCTCACTGCTCCTCACCGCTCCTCTCTGCTCCTCACTGCTCCTCTCTGCTCCTCTGTGCTCCTCCCTGCTCCTTGGTGCTCCTCGCCGCTCCTCACTGCTCCTCGCTGCTCCTCACTGCTCCTCGCCGCTCCTCAGTGCTCCTTGGTGCTCCTCGCTGCTCCTCGTTGCTCCCTCCCTGCTCCTCGCCGCTCCTTGGTGCTCCTCCTTGCTCCTCACCGCTCCTTGGTGCTCCTCATTGCTCCTCGCTGCTCCTCGCTGCTCCTCGCTGCTCCTCGCCGCTCCTCATTGCTCCTCGCCGCTCCTCGGTGCTCCTCACCGCTCCTCGCCGCTCCTCATTGCTCCTCACCGCTCCTCGGTGCTCTTCGCTGCTCCCTCCCTGCTCCTCGTTACTCCTCGGTGCTCCTCGCCGCTCCTCGCCGCTCCTCACTGCTCCTCGCCGCTCCTCCCTGCTCCTCGCCGCTCCTCGCCGCTCCTCGCTGCTCCTCACTGCTCCTCGCCGCTCCTCGCTGCTCCTCGCCGCTCCTCGCCGCTCCTCACCACTCCTCTCTGCTCCTTGGTGCTCCTCGCTGCTCCTCGCTGCTCCTTGGTGCTCCTCAGTGCTCCTCCTCACTGCTCGTAGGGTTGCCAAATGAGACTGATGATTTCCAGCCCAAAAAATGCTCAAAACCCCCCCAGGAAGCACTAAACCCCTTCAGATTTGGACTACATTCTATTGATTTCTCCCATAGATAAGCAGAAAAACCCGCCCAAATGCCCTTTTTACCCATTTTTACCCATCCTAAACGGCCCAGTTGAGCGGGAAACAGCCCAATCTGGCAACACTGCTGGCCGCTCTGCAGTATTGCTGCTGCTGCTGCGTCCCAGTTTAGTCAAACTGTTTACTCAATAGCAGAAGAAAGAGCTGCGAGCGTGTTGTCATCGACTAACCCCTTAATCATGTGTGGAAACTCCTCTGGAGGGAGAGTGAGGGAGCGAGTGAACGCGTGAGTGAGTGAGTGAGTGCTTTCTTGACAAAACGAGAGACAACTCGCATTAATTCTTCTCTGCCTCCCTCTCTTCTTCCCTCCACCATTTCCCTCCCTCCCTTCCTCCATCCCACCACCTCCATCCATCCCTCCACCACCACCACCACCTCCCTTCCTCCATCCACTATCACCCCCCTCCCTTCCTCCACCATCCTCCATCCATCCCTCCACCACCTACCTCCCTCTCTCCCTCCCTCCCTTACTCCCTCCACCACCTCCCTCTCTTCCTCCTCCCATCGCCTCCCTCCCTCTCTCCCACCACCTCCCTCCCTCCCTCTCTTCCTCCACCACCTCCCACCCTCTCTTCCTCCTCCTATCGCCTCCCTCCCTCTCTTCCTCCTCCCATCGCCTCCCTCCCTCTCTCCCACCACCATCTCCCTCCCTCTCTTCCTCCACCACCTCCCACCACCGCCTTCCCGTTCCCCCCTTCCCCACACACGCCATCCCACCACCCATCGCCCTCCTCCCAGATCCCCAATGGGTTTTAGTCTGGATTCCAGCCATCAACAAGCTGATTTAATATAATTAGGAATTTATGTCTGCTATCTGAAAACGAAAACGGCGAGGTATTTCAGCGGAGCACGGATGAGCGTGGTAGACCTGATGTAACCGAGGCAGAGTAGATCTGGGCTGTGGAGACACACACACACACACACACACACACACACACACACACACACACACACACACACACACACACACACACACACACACACACACACACACACACACCTGATGTAACAGAGGCAGAGCTGAACTGCGCTGGGGAGATGATGCTCCGTATTCAACACGAGTGGAGGTGGGAGGTATGCATCCCGCTCTCTCTCTCTCTCTCTTTCCTTCTGTCTCTCTCGCACTCACTATCTCTCTTTTCCACTCTATTATCTCTCTCTCTCTCTCTCTCTCTCTCTCCTGCTCTCTCTCTCTCTTCTCTCTCTCTCTCTCTCTCTCTCTCTCTCTCTCTCTCTCTCATCTCTCTCCTGCTCTCTCTCTCTCTCTCTCTCTCTCTCTCTCTGGACCACTTTTATTAGTCGAGCAGCTGGCCTCAACAGCAAGGTCAGCCAATAACATGGGGCTGTGTAGGTATGTGTGTGTGTGTGTGTGTGTGTGTGTGTGTGTGTGTGTGCGTGCGTGCGTGCGTGCGTGCGTGCGTGCGTGCGTGCGTGCGTGCGTGCGTGCGTGCGTGCGTGCGTGCGTGTGTGCGTGTGTGTGTGTGTGCGTGTGTGTGTGTGTGTTGTGAGCGGCGCGAGTGAAAATTCAGGAATTACTGCGAACAAGTGAACATCTAAAAACCCATGCAAGTCCTCCACAGGGCCGCTGTCAGCTTCGACTGGGCCCAGGACAAAATCATCTGAAAGGGCCCCCTCCCCACCCAATACATATACAATGTAATAAGGACCCCATTCCCGGCCCCCCCTCTCTCTCTCTGGGCCTGGGACAATATACCCCTTTGTCCCCCCTGTCGGCTTCCAGTTCTCCGCAGGCAGCAGAGGGCATAGTGTGCTGTATAAACAGTGTAATGAATGTTGACACTCGGGTCTCGAGGTTCAGCTATATACGCCGGCTGCACATTACTGAATAAAGTCATGCCTCCGCTATACTGCAGGATATTGTTAAACAGGGCAAGCTTGTCATCCATCCTGTATATAGGTATGCAGCCTTGACCTTATAGCGTACACGACCTTATTCCTTATGAAGGACGTGCTCAGCTGTGTCTTCACTCCAGAGTCTACAACTACAAGCAGGGCCGGATTAACGCACAGGCTACGTGTATGGCTGCAGCCTAGGGGCCCCCTCCTGCCATGGGGATCCCACAGGCTAGATATGGCTGCAGCCTAGGGGCCCCCTCCTGCCATGGGGATCCCACAGGCTAGATATGGCTCCAGCCTAGGGGCCCCCTCCTGCCATGGGGATCCCACAGGCTAGATATGGCTGCAGCCTAGGGGGCCCCACCTCCCAGAGGGCCCCTGATTGGCCAAAAAGTGGAAAAAATGCTGAATTGTGACAAGATGCACAGTTAGTGGACATTATCCTTCTTTCCTAATTCATAATTATGACATTATCTATGTAAAATTGACTCCTGTGAGGGCCCAGAGAAGCCTATAGCTGGCCCAGGCCATCTTAATCTGGCCCTGACTTCAAGATAATATTATTCCCAGCACCACCGTCGTCATGTGTGTTTTTTTCCATCATGAAGGCCCCTTTAAAAAGGTCAAACTTCTACTACATTATACAATACTCCAATAACAGCCCTTTGCCCTGCCTGTCACATTGTATACTGTATTTATATCCCTGCAGCCTGCCTTACACAGTAAAAAACAATAGAGTGTTAATTCAACACCAAGGACCATCTCTGGGACCAAATACACTCTAGAAGATGTTAAATTGACAGTGTTGAATCAATGTTGCATTTTTTGTAGTGTTTAGTTAGAGAGTGGTCCACTGGTGGCCTATTCATACCACATGCCACAAAGATATG
>NC_085872.1:44725511-44730511 GCF_034702125.1 Engraulis encrasicolus | reverse complement strand
GCTTCTAAGAAATGTGCGCGTCTCTCTTCCTCTCCCTCTCCCCCTCTCTCTCTTTGTACTCCGAGACAGCAACAAGTCGACGTTAACATGAATCTGGTCCGTCATTCTGTCGAATTTCAGTTTAAGTGCATTTAAACAAAGGTTAATATTTATGTTAATTATTGCAGCCATGGGCATGTCACAGGCACCGGCAGCTCTGCGCTTATCGTTAATACATTGGAAGGGACACGTCTTTCAAACTCAAAGTGAACTAACCGTTTTATTGAACAAACATAAAATATGCATCAATATCATTTTGATAAAGAACAAGATTGCCTGCCTGCATTCTCCTTCGCCACAATATGCTGGATTCAAGTTGATGTATAGGCTAAGGCCAGACTTTTTTTTAAATTAAGACATTTCATGGTCAAAAACAAAATCCCATGGCTATAAAAAAAAAAAATCCAACGCCTTGCGGCATTGTTGCCGCGATGTAGGGCCTATTGACGAATTAAAATTAGGCCTACTATTACGCATAGCCTACAATCAGTTTTATGTTGATGATAATGATGATGGTGGTGATGATGATGATGATGATGATGATGATGATGATGATGATGATGATTAGGCTAATAATAATGATGCCAATTCGAATGGTGCATAACTGTGTAGGAAGGTGTCCATATTCAGCAGAGCACACTAGCCTATATTGTTGACGCAATGCACCTGCTGACGAATTTCATAACACTTCTCCTCTCCTCTTAAGGGCCGTACACACACGTCGCTGCTATTTACTCGCTACTTGCTCACTCGCCTACTTGCCACTCGCTCTGGGTGATTTTGTTTACTGGTTGTCATGGTTCCCGCTGTCCGCGCCAATAACGTCCGTACGAAACAAAATGTAGACCTACGCTGTTTAACGTTGATCGTGTGCTGTGCACAACCATGCATATGAGCCTTTGATGGTGTACACTGTATTGGATGTATTTTCCTCAACACTTCAAAGTGTGATTGCGTGCAGAAGTTGGGTGGTCAGAACACCACAGGGGCAACGCCACCTGTCAATAATCTGTATCCTGCATTCCAATTGGTTACTCGCTTAACTCGCGTCGCTCGAAGATAAAATAAGTTTATCTCGGAACCCGCCCACATCGCATCGCTTGTACTCTCCTCGCCTACTCGCCAGCGAGACTCGCTGGAACACGTAGACATTCTATTGACTTCATCCGCTGAGCGAGTAACTAGCAGCGACGTGTGTGTACGGCCCTTTACTCCTCCTTCTCATTATTAATAATTCATGCATAGGCCTACTTGAACAAAGTTAATTTAACTTCTGTTAGCTGTGTTGATATAAGCTTTGTCTACACACAACATTCAAATTATTTTGATTCCTGACCTGCAATTGGTGTAAGGAAACCTGCCCCCCCCTCCCCTCTTCCTCCTCCTCCCCTCCATAACTGAGGTAGCCTACCATGATCATGGTTCTGTCCCACCTCCCATCCTTCACCGTGACTGAAGCACTCTTAGCATGAAACCACTCTGCCACTGCTCTCTTTAACTACTTGTCAGAGCTGTCTCTCACAAGCATGAGATCTTGAGAATTTCATCGGAGGCTTGTGCCACAATAAAAATGAGTATTGGTTGGACTTGATATCACTTTGTCATCAATAACTTTGTCGAGAGGATGTATAACCAATTGTCTCCCATGCAGATGGTTCTTCCCTTACAACCTCTCACCTGCATGACATGTGCAATGCAGCAAGCTATAACAAGTCATGTTACAAGTTAGCTCACAAAGCAATGCATGATGTGCCTAGCAAGTTAACAAAAGCCATCAGCTAAAATTGCCACAGGCTGGCTCGCATAGAATACCCACAAAGCTGTCAAGCAAGCACTTTGCTGAGCCATGCCAGTAGGCAGTCAGGTAAGCAACTCAAGCACTGTGGCAGTCCAGCTTTATATACAGGTGAAAGTGTGTCATGTGACCAGCGTGATGAGGAATTTGCAGGTGTAAGCAGTAATTGATTCATGACCTACCAGCCCTTAGTAATCAGGTGCCAGACACTGATTGAGAGATTGGTTGGGATGAGGCTGCTTGATGTCTGATTTTTTTTTACAAGTTCTCAAAAGGTTTCAATGTATCACTTTTGTTATGACACGTTTGTTGTGTTGTGTGACAAACTTTAAGATCAACCCAACAAAGTGAAGTTAGATGAATGGAAGGTTGAGATTTTTTTTCTTTGATGCTAAATGTGCTTGATTTAATCTGGTGGAAATATTTTCCACAATTTTCTTAGGTTAATCCAATAAATCATTTTTGGTTATATCCTCGTTATGGGTACTGCCAACGACGATGCTGTTGTACTGTTTAAGTGGCAAAAAAGCTGTCATTAAATAGAAAAAGGAAAAAAAAAAACTCAATGTCAAATGTGTTCATTGGTGCAAGATAATCATTACTTAACAAAAACTAGACCGCAACTGTAGTCAGTTATCATCATCATAAATGTATGACAAAAAGCAGGCTATGTAACATTCATTGTGAGGAAAAGTATGTGACATTTTAGTCTAGCCATTGTAGTCAGAGGAACATTTTAGTCTTACTAGCCGACTAAAATGTTTAAGACTAAAAGGTCTTGTGACTTGACTAGACTAAAACAAGTAACAACAAAGCTCTCAAAGACAAGACTAGATAAAGACTAAAAGTCTTGTGACTTGACTAGACTAAAACAACCCAACAAAAAACACTGTCAAAACAAGACTAACTAAGACTAAAAATAAAATGTGCTGCCAAAAGCAACACTACTTGCATGCATGTGATACTGTGGTCTGAGTTTGCAGACCAGCTTGCATGCATGTGATACTGTGGTCTGTGTTTGCAGACCAGCTTGCATGCATGTGATACTGTGGTCTGTGTTTGCAGACCAGCTTGAATGCATGTGGTACTGTGGTCTGTGTTTGTGTCTCGGATTGTTTGAACTGTTACTACTGTATGTCTGCCTTTCCATCAGCCGCGATGTGGGACTGCAATCAGGAGTAAACACAGCAAGGGGAGGGAAGAGGAGGAGAGGAAGAAAGAAAGGGATGAGGGGAAGGAGGAGGAGGAGGAGGAGAGAAAGAAAGAGATACAGGGATGTAGGAGGAGGAGAGAAAGAGAAAGAACGGGATACGGGGAAGGAAGAAGAGGACGAGAGAAAGAGAAAGAAAGGGATATGGGGAAGGAGGAGGAGGAGAGAAAGACAGTGATACAGGGAATGAGGAGAGATAGATAACGATAGGATGTAAGGGAGTGGTAGGAAGAGAGTGATACAAAATAAGAAAGAATGAGAAGAAGGGAAGAAAGAGAGAGAGAGAGAGAGAGAGAGAGAGAGAGAGAGAGAGAGAGAGAGAGAGAGAGAGAGAGAGAGAGAGAGAGAGAGAAGCAAAAGGGGGCAGGGAAGGTGAGAGAAAGACAAACGAGGCAAACGAGGGAAGAAGAAAAAGAGGGAAGGGGAGAGGAGGGACTCTAAACAGCTTGGAGACAAGCGGACATATTAAAGCAGTGTTTACCAACCAGGGGTACATGGACCACTAGGGGTACGCGGGCACACCTCAGGGGGTTTGCGAAAAAAAATGTAATAATATAATAACTAGGCTATATAATGGTATATTTACTGTATATACACACATTTTTCAGCAAACCCCCTGAGTTGTTATAAAGGCCTATCCCAATATATCACATTGTGATAGAGGGAACAAATATAGAGCATAAGCGAGAGGGGTGCTCATCATGTGATAAAATGGCTTAGGAGGTACGCAGGACAAAACAGTTTGGGAAACATTGTACTAAAGACCCCGCCATGCATATCAGATGATGCATTAATGATGAGATCCACAGCAGTCACTTACTGATTTAGCACTGCCTAATCACCAAGCAACAGAAGAGGGGGGGGCACAATGATGGATGGATGGATGATGAACAGAGGGATGGAAGAGAGGGGGTGAAGGGGGGGGGGGCGGTGATGAGTAAAAGAATGAATGAGAGGTGATGAGAGAGGAGACAGAGATGGATGGAAAAAACAAGAGGGTGGCGGAGGAGTAAGGGAAAGAGATGATGGGAAAGACATGCAGAGAAGGAATGAGGGATAGGTGAAGATGGACAGATTAGGAGAGACGTAGAGAGAGAGAGGAGCGGAGAGATTTGGAGAGTAAAAGAAATTGACAAGGAGAGACTACTGCACGGGCCTACTGCGCCTCAGCCCAGGGGCCCAATAGTCAAGGGGGCCCTCAAACCCAACCCTCTATATTTGCATTCTTTTTTTCTTTTTTCTTTTTTATAGGGGGTTTTATGCCTTTATTTTGACAGGACAGTTGAAGATGGTGACAGGAAGTGAATGGGACAGAGAGACAGGGGAGGATCGGGAAATGACCCCGGCCGGACACAAACCGGGGTCCCCGTGGATTGGCATGCAAGCCCAAATGTGGGGGGGCTTAGCGTGCTGCGCCACAGCGCCCCCCTTCATTTGCATTCTCATATTGCGTTAAGATGGTACTTCTGACAACTGTATTTTCACATTTTCTTTGTACAGGGGACTACCCCCAAAAACGTACGCTCTTACATTAAACCTAAAATCCTGAATCTTTTGAAAACAACAAACAAGGTTTGAAACGCCTGTAGCAGCAGTTTTATCCACTGACTTCTTTTGTTACTTTTCGGCTTCAATATAGTTTTCAACATTAGCCTTGTGTGCGCCTAATATTTCTGTCATTTTGAAAACTAGCAGCACCCATGGAGTGGAGGCCTTTCTTATTGTCAGGCCTAGGGGCCCATGGAGTCATATTCCGTCCCTGGAAATGGATGAGATTAAGAAGGGAGAGTGATGGTGGGAGAGGGAATGGATGGATATACATATGGACAGATAGAAGAAAATCGAAAAGAAAGATGGAGAGGAGGATGAGAATCAGAGAGAGAGAGAGAGAGAGAGAGAGAGAGAGAGAGAGAGAAAGATGGTAAGAATCAGACAGGGAGAACAAGAGATACAGAT
>NC_085872.1:44668011-44718011 GCF_034702125.1 Engraulis encrasicolus | reverse complement strand
GGTCTGTGCCCAAAAGTTGATGATGATGTTTTAAAATGTTCCCTAGAATCCGGCCCACAATTTAGCTGGGGCAGCCCATGGGTGCATCCTTAATATACAGTGGACTGAGCCCATCATAATTGTAGTATGGGGGTGGGGGCAATGTTGCCAGATTGGGCTGGTCTGTGCCCAAATGCCCAGGGGGTCGTTTCTCGACAGTGCCTTTGCTAACGACGTTAGCCATTTTGTTCGTTCTTAAGACCAACGTTGTAACCAAGGTCTTGAGTTGGTCTTAAGTTGGTCTTAAGTTGTTCTTAAGTTGGTCTTACGTCTAAAGACCAACTGAAGACCAACTTAAGACCAACTTAAGACCAACTCAAGAGCAACTTACGACCAACTCAAGACCGACTTAAGACGGTTAGCAAAGGCAAGAATCGAGAAACGGACTCCAGGCCGGTTTGTGGTCCCAGCCCAGCCCTGGCTGCACGCCACCAGAGAATCGTATATGAGAGGGAGATAAAGCAGACGGGTTCTTTTCCGGTATCCACTCTACGTCGGGTGAACCCCCCTTTAGGAGACCTTCGATTAGGAGATTAGGAATTAGGGATTACTGTAGGAGCGCACGTCTTGTGCAAACACCACGAAAAGAGAAGAAGAAGGAGGGACAACGCCCCCTCAGGAGACCAAATTTTGAGCACACGCTGTTGCATTGAGTGGGCCTGTTTCGATTCCTCTTTAGTCTATATCCAACGTCTTTGACGCCACTGTGTGCCTATCATGTTTGCAAGACAGTAAAAGACACGAGGTAAATAAACAAGGCGATAAGGTAAGCAATGGTGGTCACAATAACTACAAGTAGCTACAGATGGAAAGTGAATGAGTAAACAATGTTGACAGCTTGACAAGAGGAAATGTTTGATGCCGTTGAATCTTTTGGTTTTGGTTTGTTATTAGCTACAGACGTGATAGTGTAATGTGGGCAGCCGTGGTGTAATGGTTAGGAAGTTGGTCAGAGAGTTGCAGGTTCAATCCCTCCTCTAACATGATTTTCGGCGAACTGTGTCATAGCTCATTACCATACAGTAATATAAGCTCGACTTTAACCCATTTTGTCCTAAGCCCTAAGCCCTTTTTGGGGAAGGGTGCCCTCTGCCTATTAAACACACACAGAGACACACACACACACACACACACACACACACACACACACACACACACACCTCAGATGAGATATGCAGCCTTGGATGGCATGTCTCACTTTAAGGCCTTGAGTTAAAATTTCAGTAAAAAAAAGTAGTACGTTTGTAAGACTGGGGCCTCTCATTACTTATCAGTACCAATTATTTAAATATAATTCAATTCTAAAAGAATGATTTTTCTATGATTTTATTTCAATGTTTATTGACCCAGTACATTTATATTAGCTTCACTGCTTATGTTATTTAATGTCAATTTTGTTTGCTCTCGTACCGTGTGTGTATGTTTGTGTGTGTGTGTGTGTGTGTGTGTGTGTGTGTGTGTGTGTGTGTGTGTGTGTGTGTGTGTGTGTGTGTGTGTGTGTGTGTGTGTGTGTGTGTGTGTGTGTGTATGAGTATGTGCGTGCTCAAAAGTGTGTGCGTGCGTGCGTGCGTGCGTGCGTGCGTGCGTGCGTGCGTGTGTGTGTGTGTGTGTGTGTGTGTGTGTGTGTGTGTGTGTGCAGACACTCCTCAGTAATATGCTGTCCGTCTTATTGGCATCCGGCTATGGAGTAAAAACTGAGGCAAGGGGAGAGTGGTGAGGGACAACATTGATTTCTAAACTGTTATTACTCTCATTGACAACATAATGGGAGTGTGTGTGCGTGTGCGTGTGTGTATGTGTGTGTGTGTGTGTGTGTGTGTGTGTGTGCGCGCGTGTGTGTGCGCGCGTGTGTGTGCGCGTGTGTGTGTGTGTGCGTGTCTGTTTTTCTGTGTGTGTGTGCACTCTGTCTGGAGGAACCTGCGTGTAAACACACCCCAGCCAACAGAATCACACACACACACACACACACACACACACACACACACACACACACACACACACACACACACACACACACACACATACACACACACACACACACACACGCAAACACACACGCATCCCACAGGGTGACCTTGACCAAAGGTAGTGACGGCACAATAGGCCCCCATAATTGGCCCGACCTACAGGTACTGCGGGGTAGAGAGGAGCTTTACCATAACAGCCCTGTCCCCCTGAGACTAATGTAACCCCCCACAACAAGACTGGACTGGGGGAGAAATAGGACCCGGGCACATTTGGCTTAAAGGGCCCCCTCAGAACTGAACTCACCGGTGGGCCCCCGACCCCTATTTTCAAAAATGTAAAAAAGATATTTTTAAAAAATCAAGTTTACCATAATATCTTGACCATCTGGCATAGCGGGCAATTGGTTACTGAAGGCTTTCTGTAATGTCATAATAATATTGTGATGAAGTAGTTTTTTTTTCAATTAAGTCTGAAAGGGCTGGCCGACGGGACCATCTGCACAAAGAGGTAACAATAAAGTGATTAAATAGCAGATTCTCTGAGGTGCAGCGGTGGTCTGATTGTTGGATACCGCTGTCGGTCAAAACATTAGCTCACGTGGTTGGCTGCCAGTGTCATGCCCCTCCTCATAACACCGTGTTGATAAACGTTCAAAATCCATGTATAAAAACATCAAAATCTTGTTCTAGATGCATATTGTTCTTTGATAAACGTACAGAGAAGGCAACTCTAAACTGCACATGTCTTTTCAATGTCACAGAAAAACAGACCTGTTGTAGGTGCCTAGAAAATATTACACCAATCTCGCTTTAATTGTCTGACCTGTAACTAATCCCTCACCTTTTTCACAGGCACACATGTTCAACAAGAAAGACGCTGTGAAGAGTCTCCTCTCTCTGTCTGTCTTAGCCTCTTTTTATGCCTTTCTTTCTCTCTATGATTCTTACTTACTGTCTGATTTGCTTTACAAACCCTCTCTCATTTTCTCTCTCTCTCTCTCTGTCTCTCTCTGTCTGTCTCTCTCTCTCTCTCTCTCTCTCTCTCTCTCTCTCTCTCTCTCTCTCTCTGTGTCTCTCTCTGTCTCTCTCTCGCTCTCTCTCTCTCTCTCTCTCCATCTCTGCCTCCATCTCTTCTCCAAAAGAGGAGAGTTGAGAGGGGGTTTTCATTCAGTGGTCTATAAAGCGTGCTCCAATATGGTTGGCTGCATGGCCGTAGCCACATTTGAGGTTAGCGAGGTCCGGACCTGGCTCATTTCGTCTGAGATTTTTTTTTTTGAACGCCAAATATGCCCAAATGAATCAAACATACAAAACTCAAAACCTCCGTGAAACTTGCTTTGCAAATAGTGATTAAAATCCATGGTCTATGGGTTCTATTTTGCCTTTTTGTTCTGTTTGTGCAAGTAATTAATTAATAGAGAGATAGCAGCCTGCACAGTAATGCACCATCACGAACGTGGCCATTAAGCCTGCCCACGCTGCGCTTGGGCGCTTGAGACGTAGGTCTCCTATAAAGCCAACCGTTTTAAAACAGTGCCCTATATCAGTAGGCAGATGTCTTTCACAACTTTGTGAAACCGTTTGATAACTGAGTCATTATTTGAAAGAACCAGCCATTGGGTTTTAATTGTAAATCGGAAGGTCTGCAATATAAGCGACAGAAAAGGAAGTCACCATATCGTCTTCAGATGTGGATTTTTACCTGCTTATTTGATGAAGTGGCAATATTAACGTTTCGAGTTGTCATGACTTCAGAGTCAATCACAGTAAAATGTCCACATCTGAAGATGCTCCGGTGTCCTCTGTTTGCACTAGCCTACTATAGTCTTTTCCCATGCAAATGAACAAGCGCGCTTTGTGCGCGCGAGTGGTGCGACTCGTGGAAGAGAACGCAATTCAGACATCAAACAAGCTTGCTTGAGACACAGGTCGCCAACATGGATCCACAGTTTTAAAACAGTAGCATACACTGAAAAAAACGATCCAAGGGGGTCTTTGGATATGCCCAAAAGAAGGACATTGATCTAACATGTTTTTTTCATATACCGTCACTAAACACATTTAAATCATGTTGGATTGAAATGTGTCATTTGTATTTGAGTTGTGCATATTTATATCAGGTTACTGGAACATGATTTTGATATGTAAAACGTTACTAATAGGCTACTCCTGACAAGCTGGTGGCAGTAGAGTGTTATGAATGCAACCATGAATGACATTCACACAAGACCATGCGAAGAAGACCAACATCAACAGACATTTTTGACTTTCGCGCCCTTGGCTGCTTGGTAGCAGGTCCACCACCCCCATTCAAAAGTAAGTTTTTTATTCAACTATTTATATTTATTATCCTTCCATTGGTGATAAACGTG
Organism: Engraulis encrasicolus; assembly: GCF_034702125.1. Lineage (NCBI taxonomy): Eukaryota > Metazoa > Chordata > Actinopteri > Clupeiformes > Engraulidae > Engraulis > Engraulis encrasicolus. The sequence continues at coordinate 44,713,633 of NC_085872.1, read as the reverse complement.
TCGTTATTCGCACCACATTGAAATTGCCATGTTTGTGGATGATGAGGGCTGTGAATACATTTTCGAAACTATTTCAGTTAGTTTAGCAATCAGTGGTGGTCTAAGTTAATCAATACCGAAGTGAAATACCTAGTTTTTCCTTCTCAATCTTCAGAGTGAAATACATCGGTACTTTAATAGAGGGTAGTAGTCTTTTGTGACAAGTATTACTTCATAAACAGTCGTGTTGGTTCCTCTGGTTGCATGCCGAGGATCGAGTGAACGGCTCGAAACCCTCGAGGAGCTCTGTGTGACGTGAACCCGTGTAGAAAAGGCTGGTAGAACGAGATGGTAGAACTGCTAAGCTCGCGTCTTCTCGTGTGGGTGAAGACGGTTACATTAGCTATCGACTGGGCTAGAACTAGCTACAGGGTTCCCACCATGGTAAAATATCTTACCCACCGTTATAAATAATGTACTCCTGGTCAAACTAAGTGAATATGTGTCTGAACTGCAGAACCATGATTGTAACGCACGCGCACCTCAAAAGTATGGTGCCTCTAACAGAGACGGTTTAGGTAGGAGCTGTAAATATCTACGGGGAAATGGGCACATGTTTGTACGTGGCGTTATGGCACCCTGTATCATTCCGTGATATCACGGTGATAGAGATGACTGAATAATGCACTGTACTTAAACCACTGATGGAATGATACATGGTGCCTTCACGCTTCGCAGGCTATGCGATTTCCCCAGAACATATTGCTTGTAATATTATCCTATTGTTTAGTCGCTGGCTTCCTGCAGTTGTTAAGTTTCTGTTCAACCCCCCTTTCGTGTAATCAGCTCTAACTTGCCGTTTTAGTTACTCCCTCATATAATTTCTCCATAATGGTGGAAGTAAGCACTAGTATTCACGTAATCAGTTATTAGTCATGTTGTCTTAGTAGGTTTTATTGGGCCAGACATACATGAAAGGCTTCAATAAGTTATAACTTATTTTAAACGTGTACTTGTATCCTGTCTCGTGGCACTGCCGTCACTGCTTAGTAGAACGCGATTGCCACAACATAAAACCTCTTGACTCTTAAAGGGACAGCAGTGGTCCACGCAGTCTGGCTCTCCTGCTTTACTATTTAACTGTACTACTTCTGTGTGTTGGGGGGGGGGGGGGGGGGGGGGGGGCACTGAATGTTATCAACCTGAACACTCCATTTTGCATTGATAGGAAAATACTGTAATTATGTAATGAATATGTTTTGCTTATCAAGATCATGTTCTATGACAGACATTGTTGCACCAGCAGGAGATTATCAGCGACATGCCCATGGCCACCGACTTCAAGTCCTGCTGGCCAGAAATGTTGGATATTGGAGAGGTAATGTTTTTACTCAGTAGGAAGTACTGGCTTGTATATTGTATGATACCCATGACATTAAGTGTTCCTTAACATACTGTCTTCTGGGCCTTTTTTTGTCATTTCAGATCCATGCAGAGTTAACTCGTTACCACTATGCCACTGCCACCTTCACTGTGATGACCTGGTGAAAATCTTCCAGAAGAGGGGAGGGCACACCGCAAGAAAACTGCAGTCAGTGGTAAGTAAAGGTGCCCCACTTCCTGTCCTTGAGGTGAACTTGTTAGTTTTCTTCAATGCATTTATACCTGGTATGACTTGGCGTTTCAATCCCCAGCCCTTCTCAACACACGCGTGCCTAAGCCTACCGGTAGTTTGGTAATGTCACAATGTGATGTTAATGTCATATTTCTCCCTTCATCTGACTGGGCGGTGGGCTGAGGGCATGTGGAAACAAAGAATGTTGTCAACCTGAACACTCCATTTTGCATTGATAGGAAAATGATTAAGTAATGAATATGTTTTGCTTATCAAGATCATGTTTTTTGACAGACATTTGTGTTCCACCAGCAGGAGATCATCAGCGACATGCCCATGGCCACCGACTTCAAGTCCTGCTGGCCAGAAATGTTGGATATTGGAGAGGTAATGTTTCTACTCAGTAGGAAGTACTGGCTTGTGTATTGTATGATACCCATGACATTATGATTAAGTGTTTCATGTGTAGAATGTGGCCAGAATTGGTACTGCAACTATGCTGCTAATTGAAATAGTGCTGCATTTTGCCAAATTTGATCTTTTCATGAATATTTACTAAATAATAAACCAATATTTATTAGTTTAGCCAAAGTACAGTACGTTTTGCAGCTGAAAATGTCTATATCGGGAAATTCAAAGTGGCAGACCACAGAGCAGATCCCCCTTTTCATGTATGAAAAGTGCAATTATCCCAGTCATAATGAATACTTAGAATATGGTGGTGGTGGTTAGTTCATGAAAAAGGTAACATTTGTGAATGGGCAGCATGAATTCTGGAAATAAACAACTAAAATATTACACAGTGCACCTTAAACATACTGTCTTCTGTTTTTTTTTTTGTGTGTGTGTGTCATTTCAGATCCATGCAGAGTTGACGCGTCGCCACTGCCACTGCAGTTAAAGTTTCTTTCCCAGCTGGACCGCCATTGCGATGACCTGGTGAAAATTTTCCAGAAGAGGGGAGAGCAAACCGCAAGAAAACTGCAGTCATTGGTAAGTAAAGGTGCCCCACTTCCTGTCCTTGAGGTGAACTTGTTAGTTTTCATCAATGCATTTATACCTGGTATGACTTGGCATTTCGATCCCCAGCTCTTCTCAACACGCACGCACGCACGCACGCACGCATGCACGCACGCAGGCCTACCAGTAGTTTGGTAATGTCATAATGTGATGTTAATGTCATATTTCTCCCTTCATCTGACTGGGGGGTGGGCTGGGGGCATGTGGAAACAAAGAATGTTATCAACCTGAACACCTCATTTTGCATTGATAGGAAAATGATTAAGTAATGAATGTGTTTTGCTTATCAAGATCATGTTGTTTGACAGACATTTGTGTTGCACCAGCAGGAGATCATCAGCGACATGCCCATGGCCACCGACTTCAGGTCCTGCTGGCCAGAAATGTTGGATATTGGAGAGGTAATGTTTCTACTCAGTAGGAAGTACTGACTTGTGAATTGTATGATACCCATGACATTATGATATTAAGTGTTTCCTGTGTAGGATGTGGCCAGAATGGGTACTGCAACTATGCTGCTCATTGAAATAGTGTTGCATGTTGCCAAATTTGATCTTTTCATGAATATTTACTAAATTACAAACCAATATTTATTAGTTTAGCCTACAGTAAGTTTTGCAGCTGAAATTCAAAATGGCGCAGATCCCCCTTTTCATGTATGAAAAGCGCAATTTTCCCAGTCATAATGAATACTTAGAATATGGTGGTGGCAAGTATTCATGAAAAATGTGGTGGCAAGTATTCATGAAAAAGGTAACATTTGTGAATGGGCAGCATGAATTCTGGAAATAAACCAAAATATTACACAGTGCACCTTTAACATGTTGTCTTCTGGGCTTTTTTTTTTTTTGTCATTTCAGATCCATGCAGAGTTGACGCGTTACCACTATGCCACTGCAGTTAAAGTTTCTTTCCCAGCTGGACCTTCACTGTGATGACCTGGTGAAAATCTTCCAGAAGAGGGGAGGGCAAACCGCAAGAAAACTGCAGTCAGTGGTAAGTAAAGGTGCCCCACTTCCTGTCCTTGAGGTGAACTTGTGAGTTTTCATCAATGCATTTATACCTGGTATGACTTGGCATTTCAATCCCCAGCCCTTCTCAACACACACAAACACCGGTAGTTTGTTTACATGCATATACATATTCAAATTATTGCCTTAGTCTGACTAGGAGAACTGAGTTTTAAATATCGGACTATGCTTGTGAAGTGCAGGTAAATTTTGTCACACTGTTTCATCCTAACTGGACAGGGTTATTTTAGAGAAACGTTTCTTTGACCTATGTCGACCAGTAACATTTCTCTCTCTCTCTCTCCCCCCCCCCCCTTTTTTTTTTTACCTAGGATTTCACTGCAGCTCAGGTGCAGCTCAGCAAACGGCCATGGGGATAAAGCTCTATGACGATGGACAATATGGACGTTCACATTGTGTGAGAAGGTGTTGGAAGTTCTTGGTGATCTTGCCTGTGGCTCTGGCTGTAGTGAGGCTTTTTGTTTTGGAATTATCTCGCCCAGAAAAATCTGTGTTTGAAAGAAGTCTGTAGTGAGGCCTCACACACACTTTACTTTAGTGTGACCTTTACCATCTAGTAACTTGGCCTGCTTCTTGGAGATCTTGACTGTGTGGCTCTGGCTTTAGTGACTGTTTGGGCTTTTCTTTTCTTTTCTTTTCTTTTCTTACATTTTCAGAATGGATGCTAGCCACTCATCAGTTTTTATCCATTTCCAAGTATTCATAATGACTGGGAATATTACAATTCATACAAGGTGGGAAGGTGGCTGTTCACCATTTTGGATTTGTTGTAATGGACCTCTTTGGCGGCAAAACTTACTGTACTTCGAACAGATCAGTAAATATTAGTTTATTACTAAGGAAACATTCATGAAAAGATATAATTTGTGAATGGGCGACTGAAATGATATGCTGTATTTTTAAGTTACCCCAGAAAATGATAATGGTGCTAGAGGTTACAGTATCTGCCCGAATTGTCACTGAAAATTTTGTGTAGTGTGTAGTTATGCAAGACACTTCACTGCATATTGCGGTCTTCAGATTCATTTCAAAGAGCAAATTGTGAATGTGTTGCCTCTATTTAATGTAATGCGTAAAATGGATTGTGATTATGATCTGTGAATTCAGTCTGTTCTACTCATGTGTCTGACCTGCACTAAAGGTATATCCGATGTCATGAATCATTTGTTTAAATAAAAGGAAATTTGCAGTACATATATTTGTAAATGTAGTCTTGTTGCTGAATACCATTGGAAATTGATTCCTTTACTTTATGCACAGAGGTAATGTCCTAAAATTAGTTTAAAGCGATAAAAGGTACAACTCAGTCAGTTTACTCAAGGGGATGTGTAAGATGAGCTTATTTCCAAAAATCACTAAGCATTAAGTTATGCATGCATTTTTGCCAAGCAGGTAATGCCTTTGTATTACCTGGAAATGTGTTGTAACATGATTTCTTCAAATAACACAATATTATAAAAGTACTGAAATGTCACTGTTCCATCAAAATTAAGTGTTGGTTCAACATGATTTTAGCATGTAATATAAACCACACAACATGATTACAGTGCCACTGCACTCCATCAAAGTAAAGTGTTGGTTCAACATGATTTTATCATGTAATATAAACCACTCAACATGATTACAATGCCACTGCACTCCATCAAAGTAAAGTGTTGGTTCAACATGATTTTATCATGTAATATTAGCCAGAATTCTATGTGTAGATGCTGCCTGAAAATAAGGCATTCATGATGCCTATAAAAATACTGTCAGGTTTACATATAAGATTTGCGTGGGATTTATGTACGACTCTAAATCATGTAGATCCAACAACTTTTTTCTTTCAGTGTAGGCTTCATGCATAAGGAGTTATGAGTAGGCTATCATCTTTGACAACGTTGCCATTTGATAACTAAGTCACTAAGTCACCTATCTGTCAGAAGCCGTCATTTGGTTTTAGTAGGCTAGTGGAAAAAAGACAGACTGACTCCATCAGCTGTAGGCCTATAAAATAGCCAATACACATTAAAACTTAAGCTCAGCTAAAAGCAGGCTGTCAGATCAAAATTATTTGATTGTAAATTGGAAGGGGTTATTCTTTCGCTTTTGCGTGTGAAGAAATAATAATAATAAAAAAAAAACCAAGCGTGCATGTGATGCGAGGAAAATAATGTTCAGCTGACAAGACGTTCGTTTTACATATAACAGTAGGCTACTCCACTCCACAACAATACACCACGCCACAGTCCTAACTTGTAGGCCTAGCCTATGTCAATTTCAAGTAATCATTTGGTAAGTGAAAATAGGCTACTGTTTTTTTGCTGTACTGCCGTTAAAATAGTATCCAAATGAAGAAGCATATTAGTATGGAGATACTTCCAAACGAGGCAGGAGAGTCCGAAAATGCGACTGTATGAAAGAGAATGTCAGGGCACGTTTCATATCACGCAGCTAAAACATGGATTCAAAGCATGATGAACAATTCCTTAAACGTGCAGCGCCACATTTTCTACTGACTAAGTAATATTTTGCATAGGCACATTTGCACTTCTGGAAGCAATGAATTTTAAACATATAAAGGCAGGGAATTTAAATAAGCAGGGAATTTCGCACACCCTCAGCATCCCATGGTTTGGATAAAAACTCATTGAAGCAGATGCCCTTACAGGTGACAAAGTTTACTACAAAATAGTTTTTTTTGCATCACCACAGATATAGCTACCCCTTTACCTTTGGAGGAAAACAGCTGAAGTGTAATTCTCATTTGAAGAAGAAAATATGAATGGCTGAGCAACTTGCCATCTGAGGATGCAGCTTATTGTGCAACTTGCCTCTGATGTGTTTAAGTAAAAGGGCCAAACGTAAGCTTCCTTACAAAGGGCTTTACTGACTGGAAGAACGCTGTTTGTGATAAAAGAGGCATGATACCAAAGCATAGCCACTCAAAGGGATCAGGCTGAGTTGGCTGAAAACATAACATAGGCTAATAGTGCAAGCAATGGGTAAAAAAATCGCTCACAAGGTGATACAAGCATGAAACTTGGCACAAGTGTTCATTAGGACACGCTTATCAATATCAGGGGTGGAGCCACTCCGAATTCTATGTTGCATAGCAACGGTTGCTAGGTAAAGCATTTCCCTTAGCAACCAGCATCAATTATGCAGTTTCTCATTGATTTTGTGGTATTTATGCATCTGTCCCCTGCGCCATTTTGTTAAAATCACTGTAGCAATGCTGCAAAAGACTACATATTACAAATATGCACCCTTTTCCTTACAGTAGCAACCAGCATCAATGAAAACAGGTTCCGAGCAATTGTATGTATTGTATTGTGATCTGAATATTGATTGTGTGTCCTAAAATCACTACATGAATCCTTCAAGAGGTTATACATTAGCAAAACTGTTGAATCTCCACACTTCACCTTACTGGTGCAATGTGCAGTTAATGAAGATTGGCCAACAGGCTGGTCCACTTGAGCCATGAAACTTCCCACTCTAAAGTGACCGGTGTTTCCATTATTTTGCCCAAGCCCTGTACAATATACACTTCTATTTACTTTTTGAAGACACAAGACAATGAACACAGTTAGGGCAGTGCTGTGTTGTTAATTGTAGCCTAAGTGATTCTTGACATGTCCTGGTAGCCTTTTATGAATCACTATATAAGTACAATTAGTTGGGTACTACAATATTAAGATACACACTGGTATCCAAAAAGTTGGGACACTTGGTATTTTGTAAATTAAAACAAAATACTCTTCAATCCATACAAACATTCAATCCATACATACGATGGAAAGCTGTGCAAAGAGAGGAAAGCTGAAATGTCTACATCAGGAGAGTTTTGACCATGGGGTGGCCAGGTTGGGGCCCATTGAAATCTTGCTACTTGGAAATATAACATGTTCATATTCTGGTTCTGGGCATCCTGTGTGGTGTCCCGTTGAAAACAATGGCATTAGAATAGAATATAATAGAATAGATAATAAAAGAAAGCCTTAATTGACATTATACAAAGTATACTGAGATTTGAGCTTCCCTACAAGATGCACAGTCCTTTACACTGTAGATGAACACAGTCCAGTAAGTGTAAGTTCAGTGTAGTGACAGCTTTGGGGAAGAATATTAATTTCAAATTAGGCTAGTCTGTGTGGTGCTGAGCAGTTAGTGTGGTAACCCATTGATATTATTGTAGCATAAGCATATCTCATCATGCATGCAAACATACTCATATACAATTCATGCAGACTATTAGCTATGGAACTCAGACTGTGAACACCATGTAAACCAATTTCAGTCTTTTGCCATAGCTGATGTTTGTGGCATCTGGCAAAATGGTGAGGGTTTTGGGAAGAATGTGTGTGGTCTTTAAACACCTTCATCTATGACTGGGGCACTCTTGAACAATGCCTAAGGAACATTTCACTCCTCATAAGCATCATCGTCAGTTCTTGAGGTAGAATTTATATATTTCTCTACAGTTGTTGATGTCACACCTCCCTAAGAGATGGTCAAGGTGTGAGTTCTGTGATTCTATCTCAAGAAGGCTTCTCTAAACCGTTGCAATCCAATGACTCCCACTCACCAAGGCTATTCTGCCACAGCATATCAAGAAGGAAGTTGGCTATTGTAATGCAGGCATGTAGTGTCATATCGGCAGTTGTCCTCTCTGGCTGAGTGAGAATGGACTGGCTCAGCACAGTGGAAGATTCTTTGGTCAAATTTGCTTGAAGACAGTGCAAATTGTCCAGAGTTGCTGAAGTGTTCTTGATAGAGCAGATGTTAAGACTATACATGTGTTTATGCACATCTCAAATGTTGACTACACAAAGCTGACTGTGAGAAAACAATGCCTTTGGCAGTGAAATTCTGCCAATTGAAAATGTTCAATTCAGTCTATTCTAGCTACAATCGATATAAATCAATAGTTATCTGCAATATTATAGCCTAGTGTTATAAAGAAATGAAAGGTTTGGTACTTTTAACTTTGTAAATGCAATATACAGAGTCAGTAGAGGGGTGTATAATTATTATACTGACTAGTATAGGGAGAAACACATTTCTTTGCATTCCAAATACTGTTGTTTTGAATGTAACTTGTCTTTAACTTGACATATAATTAGGCCCGTGAGGTTGAAAGAATGTTAGTCATCCTAAAGATATGTGGCACCCATTTAGGTTTGGATTTAAATATTAATAATACTGGGGTAAGCATGAGGACCACTGTCAGATGACACTTCTCAACACAGCACGCATGTATCATGTAATATACTGTATGCATTCTTTCTTCCTGAAATTTGTTTTTTTTTTTTGTCTGGTCAGTTGGCAGTATTTGGTACAGGTATATAATATAAATATAGACCTGCCATATAGACTTGACATGATTTCAAAAAAAGACATGACCATTTTTATTATTCACATAGTTACAATGATTTTGGGTGGATACAATTACATCATAAGGGGTCATTATCGTACATATTTGCCATGTATAACCTCTTAAAGTATTGCTACAGTGATTTTAGGACAATGACTCTGGGTACAGATGCCTTCATACCACAAAATCAATCATAAATGGCATAATTGATACTGGTTGCTAGGGAAAATGCTTTACCTAGCAACCGTTGCTATGCAACATGGAATTCTGAGTGGCTCCACCCCTGATATTGATAAGCATGTCCTAATGAACACTTGTGCCAAGTTTCATGCTTGTATCACCTTGTGAGCGATTCTTCCAGTATTCAACACCCATTGCCTGCGCTATATGTATTATAGGGCCTAGGCCTACATGTTATGTACATATTTCACATTAGGCCTATATAGGCCTATAGCCTATAGAAGGGGCCTATATTTTATTATTATTTTTATAATTGTATTTTGTCTTTTTTTTAAAAAAAAATCATTTTTAATACATATTTTGAAACATTTCGCCGCGCGCATGGACCTCGCCTACTTCACATGGCTGGCTACGGACATGGTTGGCTGCAGAGGAAAGCGGTGGTGTCAATCAAATGTCCATGTATTTGAAATTACTTCAAAGGGAAAGGAGAAGGCAGGCAGGCAGGCAGGCAGGCAGGCAGGCAGACAGACAAGCAGGCAGGCAGGCAGGCAGGCAGGCAGGCAGGCAGACAGGGAGGCAGGCAGGCAGGCAGGCAGGCAGGCAGGCAGGCAGGCCTTGAGTGGAGGGAGGCATCTAAAAAAAAACCTGAATGCGTTGTGAATTAAATGTAAAATTAGTGTTAAATTGTATCTCTCTCTTAAAATCTAACACATTTGGTGCCATCACTGGGTCTGCAGAGTGGCGAGAGAAAAATAAATAAGTGTGGGGTCTATTAAATGTAAAATTAGAGTTAAATTGTATCTTTCTCTTATTTGGTGCTATCAATGGGGCTTCTGATGCTTTGAGAACAGCTACCCTTCTCAAAAGCTTAGTAGGCTATTTTTCATGTACACAGTAAATGTGGCGGTGTTAATTTAACACTTAGAGAGTAAGAACAACATCATGGGTGTTATATTTGACTCTGTGAGTGTTGAATTAACACCAAACTATTTGCTGTGTAGGTTTTTTGCCACGTCTCTTTGCCATAACCGAATGTCACTGAAGGCCAACAGTCATAATAAACTGTTTATGACATGGACATAATGTTTATTACTAATCTATGACTGTGTCATGACACTATAATGACACTGTAATGACATGCTTATAACACCGGCGTCAAGTAAAGTGTTACCATTCCTGGAGTGGTGGCATAGTCACATGGTACAACAACAAAAAATCTCATTATGCCCCAGCCACACCTTGGCAAACGGAGGAGATGAACAGAAGAGGAGATCACAGACGGAGAGAAATGGGATGCGGAGCATGCAGAGGAGGATGAGATGGAGAGACAGAGTGAGTGGAAAAGAGAGAAACAGTAGGGGGTAGCTGTGGTAGTGGGGGACAGAGCCGCATTAATGCACAGGCTAGATATGGCTGCAGCCCAGGGGCCCCCACCTGCCAGAGGCCCCCACCACAGGCTAGATATGGCTGAAGCCTTGGGGCCCCCGCCACTGACTAGATATGACTACAGTCTAGGGGCCCCCACCTGCCAGGGGCCCCCACTACAGGCTAGATATGGCTGCAGCCTAGGGGGCCCCCACTACAGGCTAGATATGGCTGCAGCCTAGGGGGCCCCCACTACAGGCTAGATATGGCTGCAGCCTAGGGGCCCCCACCACAGGCTAGATATGGCTGCAGCCTGGGGCCCCCACCACAGGCTAGATATGGCTGCAGCCTAGGGGCCCCCACCACAGGCTAGATATAGTTGCAGCCTAGGGCCCCCACCATCGGATAGACATGGCTGCAGCCTAGGGGCCCCCACCACAAGCTAGATATAGTTGCAGCCTGGGGCCCCCACCATCGGATAGACATGGCTACAGCCTAGGGCCCCCACCACAAGCAAGACACAGCTGCAACCTAGGGGCCCACATCTGGTAGGGGCCCATGACCAAAAGTGAAGAATTGAAAATGCCTTACCCGTAATACTTATCTCGTAATTATGACACTGTCTATGTAAATTTGTCTCAAAATTTGCCGGTTGGGGAGTGTGGGGGGCAGAATTGTAACAAGATGCAACATTGAAAAATTTGTTTGCAAATTATGTTATTCTTTATTCCGAGAAGCTCTGAATTATTACGCTGGCTATGTAATTTTGCAGCAAAATTAGCCTTCTGTAGGGGCCTCCATTAACCTGTAGCCTTGGGGGCCCCAGTCCATCTTAATCCGGCCCTGGGGAGAGACGAATCAGCCACAGGAGCAGAATCAGAAGTCTGGAAGGAGACTCAGGCGTGTCACACCATGTCATGTAGAAGAGAGGAATGAGAGATTTGCTTTAAAGCCAGCCAGTCATTGCTCCTCTCTCTCTCCCTCTCCCTCTCCCTCTCTCTCTCTCTCTCTCTCTCTCTCTCTCGATATCCATTTACTTTCTTTGATTCTCCTTCTTTGTTTCTCTCTCTCTCTCGCCACCCCTCTCTCCTCCTTCTCTTCCTGTCTCGTTCTCTTTCATTCTCATTCTCTTTCATTTCTCTCTTGATCACTCCTTCTCTCCTTCTCCTTCTCCCTCTCTCATTCCTTCTCTCTTTTGCACTTTCTGGCTTACCTCGGCATCTCCCCCGTGGTTTCAGCTTTGCATGGCGAGGAAAGGAGCAGGAGCGGGGGTGGTGACATTTATGCACATGGCGAAGGGATCAGGGAGGAAAGAAAAGAGCCAGAGAGCAGACGAAGAATGGGAAAAAAGAAAGCACCAGAAGCAGAGAAACGAGAGAGAGACAGAGAGAGAGACGGAGAAAGAAAGAGAGAGTGAGAGAGAGAGAGGGAGAGAGAGAGAGAGAGAGAAATACAGAGAAACAAAGAGAAGATAGAAAGAGGGAGACAGACAAAGAGAGATAGAGAAACAAAGAGGGGGAGAGAGAGAGAGAGAGAGAGAGAGAGAGAGAGAGAGAGAGAGAGAGAGAGAGAGAGAGAGAGAGAGAGAGAGAGAGAACCAAGGGACTGATTATGGGTGCCTGGATCTGCCTCTCGGTAGCATTATTACATGTAATATTTATGGGCCTCGTCGGCACCAAATGGCTGAATTATAATGTGCGTCTGTTGCAGACACACGTGTGTGTGTGTGTGTGTGTGTGTGTGTGTGTGTGTGTGTGTGTGTGTGTGTGTGTGTGTGTGTGTGTGTGTGTGTGTGTGTGTGTGTGTGTATGTGTGTGTGTGTGTGTGTGTGTGTGGTGTGTGTGTGTGGGGGGGGTGTCTGTGTGTGTGTGTGTGTGTGTGTGTGTGTGTGTGTGTGTGTGTGTGTGTGTGTGTGTGTGTGTGTGTGTGTGTGTGTATGTCTGTGTGTGTATGTCTGTGTGTGTGTGTGTTTGCGTGTTTTGTGTGTGTGTCTGTGTCTGGGTGTCACACACATGGCTCGGCGGACTGCGTAATGACGGGCGGCCGGCACCCGTGAATGTAGATGTGGAACGCATGCAGATCACCCTGTGATGAACCTGTCGTTCTAAAGAGAGAGAGAGAGAGAGAGGGAGAAAGAAAGAGAGAGAAAGAGAGAGAGAGGGAGAGTGATGGAAGAGGAGAGAGTGATGGAAGGAGAGAGGGGAAAGAAACAAGGGCAAGAGAAAGATGAGAAGAGACAGAGAAAGATAGAAACAGAGAAAGATAGAAAGAGAAAGACTGTGTTGACTGTGAATAGTGGGTGGGACCCATGAATAAGTGGATGTGTGTAACGTATGCAGGTCGCACTGTGATCAACCTGTCGTTCTAGAGCAGTGATTCTCAAAGTATGGTTCGGGGACCACTAGTGGTCCGTGACAGAGCTCAGGTGGTCCGCGAGGGGATTTCTATTTTACCAAGACAAGGAAGCTATAACATAACATTTTCACTACAATAAGACAGGCTTGTGAATGTGGATAAAAAAGTGATCTGTATTGAAAATAACAGTGTCAAATTAGCACTTATCAACTGTCAATTCAGTTGACAGGTGGTCCCTGAATATATTTAGGGGGACAAAGTGGTCCTCGGTCTGAAAAAGTTTGAGAAACACTGTTCTAGAGAGAGAGAGAGAGAGAGAGATGGAAGGAGAGAGAAGAAAGAAACGAAGAACAGAAAGATAGGAAGAGAAAGAAAGAAGTAAGAAAATCTTTGAGTGCGAATGGCGGGCGTCACCCGTGAATACAGATGCGTAGCATATTTTATGCAGATTCAGGGCTGGACTGGGACAGGAAAGCAGGCCGGGCAGTTGTAGTCACGACCGGTCTGCCAGGCATTGAGAAAGACAATGAAACCTGTGACAACAGTTTTAGTTATATATTACAAGCTTTATTTTAAGTAATTTTTGGGGCTTTTCGGCCTTTATTATTACAGGACAGTGTGAGAGTAGACAGGAAATGACCGGAAGACAGAGATGGGGCAGGGTCGGGAAATGACCCCGGGGTCCCCCGTGGGCAATGTAAGGCCAAATGTGGGGCTTAGCACACTTAGGGCAGTCATGGGTGAGCGGTTAGGGCGTCAGACTTGCATCCCAGAGGTTGCTAGTTCGACTCCCGACCTGCCAGGTTGGTGGGGGAAGTAATCAACCAATGCTCTCCCCCATCCTCCTCCATGACTGAGGTACCCTGAGCATGGTACCGTCCCACCGCACTGCTCCCCATGGGGCGCCACTGAAGGCTGCCCCCTTGCACGGGTGAGGCATAAATGCAATTTCGTTGTGTGCAGTGTGCAGTGTTCACTTGTGTGCTGTGGAGTGCTGTGTCACAATGACAATGGGAGTTGGAGTTTCCCAATGGGCTTTCACTTTCACTTTCACTTCAATCAATGCAGTCAAGCAAAAAAGTATGCATGTTTGAATGATGTATGCATGTAATGAGTAATCAAGTGTTTGACCAACGTATAGGCCTATATTATTTATGAGGGTCAGGCCTTCAATGATTTTTCGAGTTTAAATAAATCAAATCAAATCTAAATCAAATTTAAGTTTTCTTTCCTGACCTACCAATGTTTGTTTTATATGTCATCACTTCCTGTTTTGGCTTCCTTTTATTTGTTTTGGTTTCCGGGCCTCCTCAGGACACAGTGAGGCCAGAGCAGTTCTGTTCTCTGATGCATCTACAGTTTCTTTTTTGTTGGAAAAAGTGTATTTTGAGGACTTTTTGCCTTTATTTGGGACAGATGGTGATAATAGGAAGTGAGTGGGAGAGAGAGATGGGGGGGGGGCGGGTCGACAGGCCGCCGATGTACTAGCAACCCAGTGCCCCACTGTTGGGTCACGTCAGGGTCTACATCTACAGTTTCAGATGACTACACAGGAAACAGAAGACCACTGCCAGAAAATCAAATAATAATAATAAAAAAAACACAAAAAATGTGTTTACTAACATGCTTTGAATAAAATAAAAAAATGTTGATCATGTTTAGACCTGAGTTCTACAGTGTGATGAGTTTTTTGCAGGGGAAGTGACAATGCTGAATAAAAGGGCCGGATTAAGATGGCCAGGGGGGCCCCAAGGCTACAGGTTGCTGTGGGCCACCCCTCGAAGGGCAAATTTTGCGACACATTTACATAGATAGTGTCAAAATTATGAGGTAGCCATGAAGATGTGTACCTACTGTACTCAGCACAACAAATACATTTTTCAATATTGCATCTTGTCACAATTCTGCAATTTTTCCACTTTTGGCCGATCAGGAGCCCTTTGCAGGTGGAGGCCCCTAGGCTGCAGCCATATCTAGCCGGTGGTGGGGGCCCCAAGGCTGCAGCCATATCTAGCCTGTGGTGGGGGACCCCTTGACTGCAGCCATATCTAGCCTGTGGTTGAGGCCCATGGCAGGTGGGGGGCCCTAGGCTGCCGCCAAATCTAGCCTGTGGTGGGGGCCCCAAGGCTGCAGCCATATCTAGCCTGTGGTGCGGGCCTCCTACGCTGCAGCCAAATCTAGCCTGTGCATTAATCCGGCCCTGTGAACGAATACTGTTGATGGTCAGCACAGGCATTCAGCAGATGCTGCTTATGCACACATTTCCGCATTCCCTGCATATTGTCACCTTACTTTTGAACATAACCGTCGCTCATGCCAGTGCTAAGAAAGAAAAGTCAGGATGAATAATATAATAAAGGACAAGATACAGAATGTGCTTATGTGTACGAAACAGTTTCTCTCTCTCTCTCTCTCACTGACTCTCTCACCTCACCACTCTTTGACTCTCTCACTCTCTCACTCGCTTTTTCTCTCACTTGCTCTCTCTCTCTCTATGCCAAGCAGGCAAGCAGGAGGGACAAAGAGTGAAAAGAAAAAATACAGGTGAGCATTTTCTCCCTGTTTTTCCAAGATGAGATTGTTAAACCAAGCATGGCTCCCAAGCAAAGAAATCCATTTCTGTTCCCTCCCGAAACACTCCATAAGGGTTTTTTTTTTTCGGTGGCCGCTTGTTCTGCCAGGATTGAGGGCTTAAAAACTTCATTCATTTAATCTCCCTCAGGTGCCTGTGCATGGCGGCATTTACTGTTTATTGTGAAAACCTGCTGGCAATTCAGATAACAACAAATCTCTCTCTCTCTCTCTCTCTCTCCCTTTCTCTCTCTCTCGCGCTCTCTCTGTCTTTCACATACACGTGCGTACACGCACACACACACAAATGCACACACACAAATGCATGCGCGCCGCATGCATGCAAACACACGCACGCACGCCTACACATTCAAACTCTCTTTCTAGCTCTCTTTCTCTCTCTCTCTCTCTCTCTCTCTCTCTCTCTCTCTCTGTCTCTCTCCACCTGACCAAAAGGTAGGCTAGGCCCTAATGCATTAAAACGTGCTCAGTGTTCCGTGTTCCTGGTGCTCAAGCTGTTTTATTTTCTGTGAACTTGTTCATGTATGTGTGAAAAAGTGGCCGTCGGGGTCCACTCTCACAATGGGATTTAAGCGCCAGGGCAACACAGAGGTTTAAGGACACTTCGACAGATGCAGCAACCAGATGTAGAAATTGTGCTAGGAGTGAGGGTTTATTTACAGGTGCGGAAAATGTGACAAAACAAAAGACTTTCAAAAAAGGAATGAACAAAAACCAGAGGGTTGTGCAGAACCGGCAAATAAACAATTAATGTTCAAACAGATTGAGGATAAGGCAAACCTCAGCAGCAGCTTAAAGGATAACTTCAGCCAATTTCAGCATGCAGTTGTAATGCTCACACTACCCTGGACTTGTCAGTACCTGAGGGTTTTTTCCCTTCTTCTTCAGCCTTTCCTGAGATCCTGGTCATTGTAATGGGGGCAGCTGTTTCTTTACATAAAAACAAAACATTTTTATTTATTCCCAAAAACATCCAAAAGGTTATGCAACACCAGCAGACAACTAGCAAACAGCAGTACCCTTTGGGAAAATATTTGGAGTAGGCCTATGTTCATTTTTTTAAAAATGTAAACAAACACTGCCCCCATTAGAATAGCTCATATCTCGAAAGGGCTGAGCCGAAAGATTTGGCATCACCAGGCACTGACAAGTCAAGGGTAGCGTGAGCAAATACAACAGCATATTAAAATTGACTGGAGTGGTCCTTTAAACACCAACCATCCTCCTCGGTCTGTCTCTCAAGAAAGGCAACAAAGCACTCCCTTTTTAAGGAACTCCCTTAGTGCAGAGCCTATGTTATAACCTCACTGTCACCAAAATTGTAATGGCTATGTCTTAAGCTGTTACTTAAGGTTCTCAGTAATGTCATATCATTATTGTTATAATGTACTGTAGTTGAGTATTTTCAGCTAATATTGAATATAGGCCCGCCGGCGACCCCATCTGCAGTAAGAGGCCACATGCTTGCTTGGTCACGTTAGGCGCCAAAATTACATTCCAGTTGGCCAAATTGTTACATTGTTAAAAAGTACAAAATTTGCCATTTGTTTTTTTCCCTGTAAATCATTAAAAAACATTTGGAATATTACTTTGCATGTTTAAAGATAATTAATAGAAACTAAACACTGCACTATCCCAATCATCCATGTTCCCCAAGTCCAATACGAGGACAAAACATTTCTGGCATCGGTTTAGGGGAATAGATAGATAGACTTTTTAGATAGATATACTTTTATTGTCCCCAAGGGAAAATTGTTCTCACCCAGTGGTGTAGTCTACGTAGAACGCGGGTATATGGAGTATACCCACTTCTAAATTTCAGGGATTTCAGTATACCCACTTAAAATTGATTGATCCATTATTTTGAATAGCACAAATATAGACAGTATACCCACTTCAAAAAATGCTCAAATATAGTATACCCTCCATAAGAAAGTAGACTACACCACTGTTCTCACCACCATAGCAGTCTTGTCACATACATAAGGCATTCATAACAGACACCAAAACACCAAACACAATTGACATAGCCTACTAGACATTGATGACAGTCACATACTAGATATACCCACTCAGACATTTGCAGACAGCACAGAACACAACACGATGACAGACACTATATACACTCCAGGAGGGGTCAAATGCAGGGGGTCTCTATGGCATGTTGTTTAGTGCAGTGATGGCATAGGTACAAATCTTTTGTCGAAGCGTGCTTCAAGAATATGGGGGGCAAGGAAGTGGGTGCTGTTA
This sequence comes from Engraulis encrasicolus, assembly GCF_034702125.1. Lineage (NCBI taxonomy): Eukaryota > Metazoa > Chordata > Actinopteri > Clupeiformes > Engraulidae > Engraulis > Engraulis encrasicolus. The sequence continues at coordinate 44,695,884 of NC_085872.1, read as the reverse complement.
GCGCTTGGTGGGGTATGGGGAATGCAGGTGCAAAGTGTTGGAAATATGCGGTGGAAATGCGTGCAAAGTCATCAAGCAAAAGGGAGTTTTTCCTCACCCCTGATGCCACCAGGGTACGCATCTGAGTGCCCAAATTCAGTGTGACTATCTATGACTTATGCCAGACCCAGCCACTATGGACCTTACGCCTCTAAGAATCCTGGTCCTAACCTACGTTGACTTTATGACTCTACAATCTCTATCTATCTCTTCTTCCTCTGCCTTCCTACTATTTCTGCCTCTCCTCTCTACCTCTTCTTTTAAATCCATCTCTAACAATGACGGTTTTTTCCCATTTGTTAAGCACTTTGAATTGCATGCCTTGTATGATACAGTGCTATACAAATACAATTATTATTATTATTATTATTATTATTATTATTATTATTATTATTATAATGAGAGAGAGAGAGGAACCGGGTAAGTAACAGCAAATGTACGACTCTAACGTGACTGTACGAATGAAAGAATGAACGTGTTGCGCTAATTGCAAGTGTGCTATTGTAGTCGTGTGTGAGTTTGGAAAATGTTTGTCAGTCTGTTGGGGATAAGGAAAGAGAAGTGTAACCTGATTCTCACGATGGTTCTTACAAAGCGAGAAACAAAGATGCACGAAGCACGAAGGGTCTGTGTGAGAGCCAGGCTAGGAGAAGTGGCCAACGATGAAAAAACAGGTTGCCTTCTCACAGTATGTTTGTAGGTAGGGGCGATGACAGCGACATGTTCTGCAGATCCCGCGTTGAGATGTATTGGTTGTAAAAAACTGTGAGTTTAATTGCAGTCTGCCAAGCTGTGGATATGCGTAATTATTGACCTTGCACACAAACAAGTGTGTGTGTGTGTGTGTGTGTGTGTGTGTGTGTGTGTGTGTGTGTGTGTGTGTGTGTGTGTGTGTGTGTGTGTGTGTGTGTGTGTGTGTGTGTGTGTGTGTGTGTGTGTGTGTGAGAGAGAGAGTATAGGCCTATGTGTTTTGTGTGTACCCCCCTCCCCCACACACCCACCCACACACACCCACACACACTTGTTTGTGTGCAAGGTAAATAATTACACATAGGTACGTGTCCCCAAACTCGGCAGACTGCAATTAAGCTCACAGTTTTTTACGTCCAATACATCTCATTGCTGGATCCGCGGAACATGTAGCTGTCATCGCCCCCAGTCCTGCCCACGCCACAGAAGCCGACAAAGGGGGGTGGGGGGTCACCAAAATTGTAATGGCCCGGGCCCATGTAATTGGGGGGGGGGGGGCTGTGTTTTGTCCCAAAACCTGTGTTTTGTCTTCGTTACATGGGGAATGGGACCCTTTCAGATGACCCTGTCGTGTGCCCAGCGCCAAAGCTGTCCCGGACCCAGGGAAATAGCGGGGGCCCCATAATTGGGTCCTCATTACATGGGGTGGGTGCCCCCTTTCAGATGACTTTGTCCTGGGCCCAGGCAAAGCTGTCAGCGGCCCTGTAGACTGCAATTAAATTCACAGTTTTTACATCCAATACTCTCATCTCAACGCTGGATCTGCGGAACTTGCGGTTGCCATCGCCCTCGCCCCCTGGCCTCCACCATGGTCGTGGGGGGTGGAGGTGTGTGTGTGTGTGTGTGTTAGGGGGGGGGTCACTTTAATTACAGCAGAGGTGAGCCTCCACTGTGTGTGTGTGTGTGTGTGTGGAGAGCCTCCACTGTGTGTGTGTATGTGTGTGTGTGTGTGTGTGTGTGTGTGTGTGTGTGTGTGTGTGTGTGTGTGTGTGTGTGTGTGTGTGTGTGTGTGTGTGTGTGTGTGTGTGGAGAGCCTCCACTGTGTGTGTGTGTGTGTGTGTGTGTGGAGAGCCTCCACTGTGTGTGTGTGTGTGTGTGTGTGTGTGTGTGTGTGTGTGTGTGTGTGTGTGTGTGTGTGTGTGTGTGTGTGTGTGTGTGTGTGTGTGGTGAGCCTCCACTGTGTGTGTGTATGTCTGTGTGTGTGTATGAGGTGAGTCTCCGCCCGCGCCCTTTCCCAGGGATTCAACACGGGGCTTAGGTGACTGTAATTGGCCAGGACATGCTTGGCCGCATGTACCTATCCCACCGTAGCCTACCACGCCTTTCCTTCGCACGAGGAACAGATCTAATTGATATAACTTATGCTCAGGATATAGCCATTAGCCGTAGCTGAAGCCATAGCTGCCTAACTGAGCAGAGGACCTTATAGCTAGCTATTTATAACCTATATAATTATATAGTCACTCTCCACCCACACATCCATACTGCACACACACATACATCACACACACACTCATCACACACACACACACACACACACACACACACACACACACACACACAGACGCACGCGCACACACACACATCCCCACCCACCCACCTTCCATGCTGCAAAGCTATGAATACAGGGACACACAGCCAGAAGTGTCAATTGTAAAAGTTAAAGTTAAAGTAAAGTAAAAGTAAATTCATGGTGTAAGTACAGCACTATCGCATGATATTACATAGCTGTTACACCACTTCCTGCATGGTGCCTAATGAGGTAGACCAGTGCTTCCCAACCAGGGGTACGTGTACCACTAGGGGTACGCGAGCACACTACAGGGGGTACTTGGAAATATGTAATTTTATCAAATACATGTAGCTCATTTACATTGGGATAGAGAAAGCGGTATAGAACTTGACTTAGGGGGTACTCATGGCACAACGAAAAGGCTTGGGGGTACACAAGACAAAAAAGGTTGGGAAACACTGAGGTAGACCAGTGTTTCTCAACCTTTTTTCGGCGAGGCACCCTTTCAACTCATGTAAAATTTCAAGGCACCCCAAACCAACAAGCCGTAACATGACATTGCATCCGATACCACAAAAGCTTAGAAAAGTAACACATTTGGAGACGTCACACGACCTACGTTCGAAGTTACAGCTGACTGGGGCAACCTATATTTACTTAATTGTGCGTAAATGGCAGATGAAAGATTCCACTGACTAGCATTAACTTATCAATTTAAACGAATATGTATTATATTACATGATTTATTTATCAGCCTCGTTTCCGGGCGCGCGGCACCCCAGGGGGCCCGCGGCACCATACCTGTCATTCATCCCTAATTTCTCGGGAAAACTCCCTAATTTTGACTCATTTTCCGATTTCTTCCCGATTTGACATTTTTCCCGGAAATATCCCGGATTTTTCACATTATCAAAAAACACCGTCGGCCCAGTAATTATACCCACGGCCCTGTCCGACGAGCCACACCCCCTCTTGAAGAGAGAGACAGAGGGTCTTGCTTATCAAGCTACCTGCCAGAAGATTGTATGCCAGATGCCACCAAGAATTGAAGTTTCTTGAAAATATTATCTGTCTGTCTCCCTCGAGCTCCGTAGTTTTCTAGTGCTTGTGCGCCCACTCTTTAGCTCAGAAACCGTGTCAGTTCATGCAACGCATAAAACAGCCTCGGAACAGCGAATCATGCGATTAACCTAATCACAACCTGTAGGCTAGCAGCACGAAGTTTTGCAGCACACAGTAAAAACTTACAAGGATTTCAGAGTAATTTACTGTGAAATCTCACAGTTAATTACTCTGATGTTCTGGTACACTATGCTACTGTGATGGTCACACGGCACACAGCAAATTAGTTTGAAATCATTGTATCACTTGCCATTTCTCACCTAACTTGCACATCACAGTATTTTACTGTGCTCTTCAAGGATAACCAGCATGCCAAAGTGATAAACTAGGAAACATCACAGTAAACTACTGTGTGGGCGGAGTATCTATTGAATTATTAGTGCATTGGGGCACAACTTCAGTCATAGACAGGTTGGGCTCTTCATTACAATTGCACCTTTCATTGACATTTTCAGCAAATTATTTCATTCTTAGTAGTAAACTACTGTGAGAAGATCACAGTAAACTGTGAGGATGGCCACTGTAAACTACTGTGAAATGAATGCAATTAGTAGCCAGTAAGTTCCTGTGACATCACGGGAATATTTTTTACTGTGCACGAACTTATGCGACAAAACAATAAGAAGAAACTCATTGCGCTCATTTCATTGTTTTGTTTTCATTACATTGTTTTTCCACAAGGGATTTTAGACAGGACTGTCTTTGCACGTGCACTGTTGTGAAAAGCAGATAGAACGCACCGTCCGATCCGTCTCTGTCATCCCGTTGACTGTCAGAATTTGGCCTTTAGAAAATTTCCCGGATTTTGGCTTAAAATATGGGAATTTTCCCGGATTTTGGGAGCTCAAAGTTGACAGGTATGCGCGGCACCCCTGTTGAGAAATGCTGAGGTAGACTGTGCTTAGTGAGGTTGACAGACTGTGCTATCTACACTGAAACCTAACAAGAACCAAGAACCCACCCACAACCAAGAACCAAGAACCCAACCACAAGAACCAAGAACCCACCCACCACAAATTTGATCCAACCAGCACAGTCAGCTGATCGCTAGACAAGCACACAGGCTACTGGTTAGGCCGGCTCCACACCAAGGCGTCGCGGAACGGAAGCGAGATGATTGAGGTCTTTCTGCTTAGTTTCGGCCCGTGTGTTCGACGTACTCTGCCTTTCACACCGACAGCGTCGGCATGCGCGGCCAGTCCAGTTCAAAATCCCCCCGACAGCCAAAGCTATCGTGCTACTTTGTCATTCATTTGAATGGGACAATGCTGGTTGCCGGCGTGAAAAATACGCTCAAGTTCTATTTTCCAAATGCAGCGCAGAGCAGAGCCGGTTGGTGTGGAAGGATATATTTCCATGTATTTTCGTCACCGCTGGTAAAAATCGCTTCCGTCCCGCGATGCATCACCGCCTATAAGTTAGACTACTTGTGTTAAGATGCCATTTTAAAAAATCTGTAAAAATGAAATAAAATAAAATAAATAAGTGTGTGTGTGTGTGTGTGTGTGTGACTTGTGGTATTGAGTGAGGGTATTGAAGTCTGAGTGTTTGACAGAGAGAAAAAAGAGAAAGATATGGAGGGATATGGGTCTGCTGCAGGTGTGTGTGTGTGTGTGTGTGTGTGTGTGTGTGTGTGTGTGTGTGTGTGTGTGTGTGTGCGCGTGTGTGTGTGTGTATGTGTGTGCATGTGTGTGTATGTGTAGTGTGTGTGAGTGTGTGTGTGTGTTTGTGTATGAGAGAGTGTGTGCACATAGGTGCGTGCGTGTGTGTGATGTCAATCCCTTCGAATCAAATCCCATCAGTATATCATCAGGTGGCCCCGGTCGATCGTAGTGTGTGTGTGTGTGTGTGTGTGTGTGTGTGTGTGTGTGTGTGTGTGTGTGTGTGTGTGTGTGTGTGTGTGTGTGTGTGTGTGTGTGTATGTGTAGTATGTGTGTGTGTCTGTGTGCGTGTGTGCGCGCATAGTGTGTTTGTGCCTACGTTCGTGCCTGTATGTGTGTGTGTGTGTGTAATATTTGATGCAACTTTCTGACAGGTAGGTAGTGAGACAGGTGGGGATGTTATGAGGGATCAGGTGGTGAGACAGGAATGTTATGGGAGATCAGGTGGTGAGACATGTTATGGGGGATCAGGTGGTGAGACATGTTATGGGAGATCAGGTGGTGAGACAGGGATGTTATGAGGGATCAGGTTGTGAGACATGTTATGAGGGATCAGGTGGTGAGACAGACATGTTATGAGGGNTCAGGTGGTTAGACAGACATGTTATGAGGGATCAGGTGGTGAGACAGACATGTTATGGGGGATCAGGTGGTGAGACATGTTATGGGAGATCGGGTGGTGAGACAGGGATGTTATGAGGGTGGAGGGTTTCTCTGGTTTGCCCTTAGGCCTGATCCACAGACATCAATCAACGCCACGCATGGCTGGTCTGGAGGAAAAATAGGGCCCGGCCACCCCATAATTAGTGCCATTTCATTTTAATTTGTTCAATTTTAATGTTTTTACATGCTTTCCTATGAAAAGATATACTCACAAATCTGCAAAAACTGCAGGGGTGTACTCACTTCCGTGATACACTGTGTGTGTGTGTGTGTGTGTGTGTGTGTGTGTGTGTGTGTGTGTGTGTGTGTGTGTGTGTGTGTGTGTGTGTGTGTGCGTGTGTGTGTGTGTGTGTGTGTGAGTGCGTGCATGCGTGTTTCTGTGTGTGTGTCTGTGTGTGTAAGTGTATGCAAGGGCACACTGTGTGTGTATGTGTGTGAGATTGAGAGACTGAGAGACACAGCAATGTGTGCTTGTGTGTGTATGTTTGTGTGTGTGTGCGCATGTCCATGCGTGTGTGTGTGTGTGTGCATGTAGGCGTGCATGCGTGTGCGTGTGTTACCACGTGTGTATGATGAGCCGGCTGTTGTTCCCCTGCCGGACATACTGTACATATCCCTAATGCATGTGTGTGTGTGTGTGTGTCTGTGTGTGTGTGTGTGTGTGTGTGTGTGTGTGTGTGTGTGTGTGTGTGTGTGTGTGTGTGTGTGTGTGTTCGTGTGTGTGTGTGTGTGTGTTCATGTGTGTGTGTGTCTGTCCGTGTGTGTGTGAGACGAGCCCGGCTGTTGTTCCCCTGCTGGACGTATCCCTAATGCGTGTGTGTGTGTGTACGTGTGTGTGTTGATGTGTGTGTTCATGTGTGTGTGTGTGTGTGTGTTGATGTGTGTGTGTGTGTGTGTGTGTGTGTGTGTGTGTGTGTGTGTGTCTGTCTGTCTGTGTGTGACGAGCCTGGCTGCTGTTCCCCTTCCGGACGTGTCCCTCATCAGTAAACACGGCCACAAGCAAATGATAATTTACATAATTTCCATCGCCCGCCGCCCGCGAGCCCACAGCGTAATCTATTGGCCCCTGATTTATGTGGATATTATATCCTGCTCGCTCGCGACGCATTTATGACATCGGTCTCCGAGGCTCAGCGAATATTGGATTTCATCGACACCCCCCACCCCCACCCCACACACACAGTCTTTCTCTCTCTCTCTCTCTCTCTCTCTCACACACACACACACAAACACACACACACACACACACAAAATCAGTCACACAAACACACATGCGCACGCACACACACACTCTCTCACACGCTCTCAAGCCACTTCTCCTGCCGCCCAACACACACACACACTCCAGAGTCAAGTCAACTCTCCCTCTCCCTCCACACCCCACCGTGCACACACACACACACACACTCTCTCTCTCTCTAGAGTCAAGGCTTCCACACACCCCCCCCCCCCCCCCCCCCTGTCTCTCCCTTGTTATCAATGTCTCCTGTTTTGATTGATGACTTATATTTTAATTATTTATTGAAATACTGTGAGGGGATAATTAGAAAGGGTGCGGGCAGAGAGGAAAAGTGCTGACATGAAGCCAAAGTGTGTGTGTGTGTGTGTGGATGTAGAGTATCATTTGTGTGTATGTGTATGCACGTGCATGAGTGTGTGTGTGTGCGTGTGCGTGTGTGTGCATTTGTGAGTGAGTGTGTATGCTCACGCGCGCATGTGTGTCTGTGTGTGTGTATATATACATGCGTTTACGTGTGTGCACATGCATACTGTATGTGTGTGTGTGTAAGGACAGAGCTGAAGGTGATGTGGGTTAGCTTCTCAACTTGCTACATCATGGTTGATTTGACTATTCATATCCAGGTGCAAAATAGCAACAATGACTATCCACACCCAGGTGCAAATAGCAACAGTGGCTATTCACACCCGGGTGCAAAATAACAACAATGGCTATTAACACCCGGGTGCAAACACAAACAATGGCTATCCACACCCGGGTGCAAATAGCAACAATGAATATTCACACCTGGGTGCAAATAGCAAAAATTGCTATTCCTACCCGGATGCAAAATAGCAATGGCTATTCATACCCAGGTTCGAAAAGCAACAATGGCTATTCTCACCCAGGTGCAAAAATATATTTTCAAAGTTCGTCAAATGTTGCAATTGATTAATTATTCTGTTTCCCTTTTACTTTTATGTTGTTAGAGTTTTTCAGAAACTCTGTGGAGCCCAACCATAAGAACAGAGCAATGGGCAAGCAACAATTGTCTCAAGCATTAAAGAAAGCTGTCCTGCTTAGTTTTTTAGATGCGTCCCAGCATCTCTATAAGAGGGTCTGTCCCTCCGTCCGTCCGTCCGTCCGTCTGAAACGCATTCCTTGTCTGAAACGCATTCCTTCAATTGTTCCTTCCTGTGGCCACAAGGCGGCAGAGTTGCCATTTTGGACCGGAGCGAATGCGTGCAGGCCAGAACGTAGGCCTATATATGTTACCAAACAGGCAAGACTAAGCTGATTGCATTGTGAGACAACTAAGGGGGGTATTCAATTTTCGGCATTGTTTCGCGTTTGGACAATGGGAGGCAATTTATTTTGGTTCGTCAGAAACTCGCGGAAATGAACGATTTAGAAGTCGGCAGGCATTTTTTGATACAGATGTTTGTGCTCGGATAGAGGGGCGTTTGCAACCGTAATTAGTTGACAGGCGACCCGCAGCGCATACAGCTCTTCCTCTAAACGTGGACCTGTGTAACATTTGGTTAGCTTTTCTCCTTTCATAACATTCACATTTTCCTTTGTGCTTGGATAGAGGGGCATTTGCATTGCATAACGCTCCACGACATGGAACTGTAATTAGTTGACAGGCGACCCGCAGCGCAGCTCTTCCTCTAAACGTGAACCTGTAACATTTGGTTAGCTTTTTTTTCTTTCATAACATTCACATTTTCCTCCGCTTTTCTCCAGTCCACAAACTCGGGTTCAGACGTCTGTGTGTAGCCTACGAGCCTCCATTTTAATATTCCCAGTTTACTTCTGCCTTTTCAGTGTGTATTCAGTGTGCGCTGCGCACTGGGACATGGTGCTCGAACTACAAGTTGACAGCTGGGCCATTTGACATACGGTGTGTTACTCGTAGCCTACATAGGGAGGTTCATTCGTTGGCGGGGTCGTACCCCACAGGTGCTTTTCGTTGCGCTCAGAGAGAGCACAGGAGAGAACGCGTCTTTCGTAATTGCTTTGCAGTCGTGTGAATTTGGTAAACTCTGGCACGGAAGCTCACTGCTTTGTGCCTTGGCGGTGAAGCTGGTACTGTATTGAAAAATAAGCGCATAATTCACCTAAAGGGTGAACCCATAAGCGCATGATTCACCCAAACGGTTTTATTTATTTATTATTTGTCGATGTTTAGATTCTTTCCCACATGCGCATGATGCTGAAATGGCGTGATAGCCTACTAAAGGTTGATACTAATACATGTCTGGTAATTTGTAATATAGCCCACTTCATCTATGTGAAATTTTAAATAATATGGTTGTTTTCCAAATCCAGGAATGATAAGCTTATTATAGCCTAAACTGCAAGAAATACAGCCATGTCTCACCATTTTGCTGCCTACATTATTTGGAGTGTCCATGATGACCAATAAACAAAAAGTACATCCTCAGGGGGGCGTTGACAGGTTAGGAGGAGGCCAGGGGGGCGTTTGGGGGGGGGGGATGGCATAGTTGGAACTGGCATAAAGGGACGCATCTGTTGTCCGCCTGTCGGCCTTGTTTTCATTCACTTAGGCCTACAGTTAATTATTGCACCACAACATGGTTGATTTGACTATTCACTTCCGGGTGCAAATAGCAACAATGTTCACTCCTGGGTACATATGGAAACAATGGCTATTTACACTCAGGTGCAAAATAGCAACAATGGCTTTTCACACCAGTAGCGTGGCGTGGGTTTTTTTCCAACTATGACTTTAGTAATACATTATGACTTGGTCATTGCCATTCTGGTAACAGCTAATTTATAATGCTGTGTCTTAAGGGGATAATAATAATAATAGTAATATAGTAGTACAGTAATAATAATAATGCTGCTACTACTACTACTAGGGTGGGTATTTTTTCTCTTCAGATCACACGAGATGGTTCCAGTGATCCATGTCCTTGGTCTGTTCATCTCTCTTGAGACCAAGATAAACAAATTTGCTTTAGATGGTGTCAAGCATGTGTGGTGGTAAACAAGTGAGTTTTACAAAAAAGGTGTATCCTCTCATAAGCCAAGCATGGTAGTGGGACTGACATGGTTTGGGGATGCATGAATGCTGTCAACATTGGCAATCTGAAATACACCTAAAAGAAACATACATGTCAACATGCACTGTGACTACTGAAGCAGATCATGATATTCTCCATAGGATTGCATTCAAATCTCACACCAATCTATTTAAGCCAGATGCAGACTCAAAATGTAAAAGTTCAATGCAAAGAAAGGTTGAAACGCACACTGATGACCTCCCTTGTCATCCCTTTTCATTTCGTTTCATTTCGGGACGATTCGAGCCAACACAGCCCCTTCTCTACCAGATTTTAATCTGGGGTGTACTCACTTTTGTGAGTACATGTTCAAACATTAATGGCTGTATTTTGTTTTTTTCTGAGTGAACAAGAAATTTAAGCGGTTAAATATGTTGTTAAAAGGTCACTAATCATTGTGTCAAAGTGAAATTTCTGTAATGCTTTCCTATGAAAAGATATACTCAAAAATCTGCAAAACTGTGAGGGGTGTATTCACTTTCGTGATATACTGTATCTCTTGATGAGCCAATGATGAATATAGCATTGGTCAGTCTTTAAAAAAATATTTTGCACCAAGTAGCACAGCAAACTAGCAGCACTACAAGCTAGCTCTCAAAGCAATGCCTAATTTGCAGCAGTCACATTATATGCAACAATGCCACAAATGATGCCACATACAGCAAGCTTTCACAAAGAGGAAAGTGTGCAAGCATGTAAGCAAGCTTGTAGGCAAGCTTGTAGGCAAACAAGTGCTATGCTGTGCCATGCAGGCCAGCCAGCAGGCAGGCAAGCAACTGAAGTGTTGATAGTCCAGATTTATATACAGGTGCAAGAGTACCATGTGACCAGAGTGATCAGGCCCTTGGCAGGTGACGCCCGTAATTGAATAATGGCATAACAGCCCTACTCAGGTGAGGCCAGGCACTGATTAGCAGATTGGTTTAGATGGGGCTGCTTGTTGCAAGAGTGTTACAAGTTCTTAAAATGTTTCAGCCATTCACACTTTCATCACTATCAAAATGCATGTGCCACTCACACTTTGCTGCATCAAGCACTTTTTAAGTATTGTAGTTTCCTTAGAAATTGTTTCATCATGCTTGATAGTATCAGATAATCTTTAACCAGTCAGAATGACTTCAGTTCTTCAGGTGGTATTGAAGTTTGATGGTGATCACGGACAAGTGGAGGATGAATGGGTTTCAATGGTGCTGCCTAAAATAACTTGTTATTTTCTAGAGATGCACCGGATCCGGTTCCGGTTCCGGATCCGTCAGGATAATAGAGTTTTTCACAGGGTCCGGGTCCGGCAGGATCTTAAGCAGTGGATAAGGTATCCGACATGTTACCTAAAAATCAGGGTCTGGTGCATGTCTAGCCTAGGCTTTTCAGTCTTTCACAACCCCAATCACTGCATGGAGTGAAATCCCTTTGGAAGCGGCTATTGCAGGCAGTGTGGCAATAAGCCAATGAGTCTAAAAAATAGTTTGCGCCAACGTAATAAAAAGGGCCCACGTGTGCGAGTAGACTATATGTTTCAACCCTTTTGTAGGATCCGGTATCCGGTTCCGGATCCGGCAGGATCTTATTCAGTGGATCTGGTATCCGGCAGGATCCTAAAAATCAGGATCCGGTGCATCTCTAGTTTTTTCCACAACGGCGAATACTGCTATTGTGCAGTACTTACTGTTTATGCTCAATATGTGACTCAAAGTAATATTTTCACAGTAGTTGTCTGTTTTTTCGAAAAACAGTAGAATGCTGTTGCAGAATTGCCGTAAATAAACAGCTATTTGTTACAGTGTGAAGTATCATCCGTTTCCCTCCTTGGCAAATCATAGACGGGCAAGTTGATTAATCTTGTGACCAATTTTGAGCAATCTGATTGGTCAAGCATTGATTTCAGAAATTTTAGGCTGCCAAGTCAAGTTGGTAGCCATGGCACCAACAACCATTAGCAACGAGAGACGTGTAGTACTTTGTTTCACCAGATGGTTACCCAATGGGAGGGGGTGGGGCGCTATTTCCCCAGCTGGAAAATACTCACAGAGAAAACGAGAGTGAAAGGCAATATTAAAGTAGGAGACTCGATAGACAGAATGTTTTAAAGGAACAGTCCACCGTGTTTCAATAATAAAATATGTTCTTCTCTGACCTGAGATGAGTTCCTCTGGACCTGCCTATCTTCGGACGCGCCCCCAGTCAGCAGCGCGCGCTGCTCAAACTCGTTAGCATTAGCTTGGCTCAGCTTTGTGGATGGACGCAAAGGGTGCCTTAAGTTAGAAGTGACCAAATCCTTCCATGTGTTCCCTATTAAATCTCCCCTGCGGCGATTTCCTACCTAGATAAAGAAATGGCACTGTAATGAAAGGCGTAGTAATACATTTGGAGCACTTCGACTTCGACGCATTGATATCTTCACTCCTAGTTCCCCCCTTTCCCCCTCCCCCTCCCCCTCTCACTGACTCACTCACTTCCGTCAACAACACGAAAAGCTGCAACCAACATTTAAACAATTGAAGTTTGGTCTGTATCGATTAAAGCAACAATGGACTCTGAGTATAGACGCTGAAGACTGGCTCACAAACCAGCCAGAGCCGTATTTATATGAGCCAGTGTTTTCACCGGAGCAGCGCGGTCCAAAGAGCCAGGGAGAGAGAAGCTGTCAGCCAGGAACAGGCGTCTGTAGCAATGGTGGTTCACCCAGCTGTCGTGGAGTTTTTCTTTCGAAGGGAAAGTAAACTGGAAGAAACGACCGACATCGAGTGGACCTGATGGTCAGCTGTCCTCAGAGTAAGTGCTTTGAAACCATTCTTATAATCTGGGGTCTAAGTACTTCTATCGCCTGCCAAAAGGGCGAGTAAACATTCACTCAGATGGTGGGTCAAGTGGCTACCCTAATAAATTGGTCTTTACTTTTCTACCAGCCAAACTGAAATTTGAATGGTTGACTGGTCCTGCTTATAATGTCCCTTCCGAAAAAGAACCAAGACTATTGTATAGGCCTACTCCGTGATTTCTGTGATGATATGGCACTATTAGAATTAATTCATATTGGAATTTGATTAGAAGCCTATTTTGTAAAGATACTACAAAACATTACCAAAACTACCAAATATGAAAGATATTCCTGTGATATTCTTTGTTTTAGGGCTATAGTAAAATATCCCCAAATAAGGTTAGCCTACTATAGGATTCTTGTTCTGCATGATAATCTCTGAAAACCCCCAATAATGCTATCATATTCCTATGTGTTTTTTAACTGATTATACAACACATCTCTGTTTTCTCAATCAGAAGAGGTTGGTTTGCTACCGCATCGTGTTGGAGTTGGGCCTGCAGGGCGAAACCTTGGGCAGAGAACAGCGGAGACCATTACCATCAGTGTGGTCAGGTCCAGAGGGCTGTATCCGTCTTCTGATGATTACTGTATGTGGGCTTCCAAGAAGTACAAGAGGCTATGTAGGACATATAGGTTGATAATCAACCACCAGCGCCTAGCACACTTGCAGAAGTGGGGCAACTGTATATAACAGAGTTATCTGTCAATAGATATCTGTAAATAAAGTTACACTGTTATTCTTCACCCTATTGAGTGGATTCTGTTTTCATGCAACATGTATGCTCTTTACACTCTCACTCAGCACGGTTTCCAGAGCACGGTGATCCCAGGAGACATCCCTGTACACAAGGGGTCTTTCTCAAAACCTAGGACAGTGTCCTTCCAAGTGTATCAGCCTAATTAGTCACGCCCAGTGATATGATACTTTTTGGTGAACTCTACAGAATATCCAATCACTGGGTGTGACTAATTAGGCTGATACACTTGGAAGGACACTGTCCTAGGTTTTGAGAAAGACCCAAGGTGTGCAAGAGTCACATGAGGGTTTACTACTTACATGCAGGGTCGGCATTTCCTTTATACCAGGAGGCACAAGCGGAGCACTGCGAAATTAACTTGACAAGCCGCTGATGTGCATTTGAACATTGGGCCTTCATAACCTACAAATTTGTGGAGTCTGTTTCTTACCATTTGGACAGACAAATTCTTGTCAGTGACCTGCAAAGCTAATTTTACAGGACTCCATGTCCCCTGGTGTAATGGGATGTCTCCAGGAAAACGTGAGGGCTGTAAGATTGGTTTAAATCTAATTGAAGTGTTACATCTATCAATAAATACAATTGTGGCAGTATGTAAAACAGATTGCCCACAATACGACAATAGACTAAAAGAATGTACATGGATTTTCTACACTCCGCAATACTTACAACTTTCAGAAATCGTGATGCACCAGAAAACAAACTACCATGTCAATGGCACAAGTGATATTTATTTACAAAAATAAAAAAACAAGTGCAATGAGAATACAATTGGTTGCAAAACAATGTGTGATTCAAAGTAACTCAACTGATGTGTCCCCCACACCACATCTAACCCTGTTTTTATGACTGCTGCAACAGAGTTATTCTTTTTTTGGTGGACCACGAAACCTTGAGGTCTGTGACTTCTCAGCCTCCTCTTTGCTAGGCTTCTGTACTATTGCAATATTGACAGGCAGTTGAGGTACGAGCGTATGCGATGGTCTGTCGGAGGGGTCAAGTCGTCTTTGCAGACAGCTCTTGGTGGAAGCACTTGTATTCGATGCCACCGTCCTCCCAGCGGTGGACCCCAGCGATGTGGGGCAAGACGGACATCCATCACCTGAGCAGCTCCTGACAACATAAGAGTAGAGGCACATGCATGGCACGATTTGATGGAAAAGGTACTAAAATCACATATGTTCACTGAGGCCTTTGGCCACTAACCCCCAGCCCCCACCCTCTTTTTTGTACAATGGTCTACCATGAATAATCTGTAACACAATACACAGTGTGGTTTACCATGATGTGGAAGAGTAAAGAGTTTCTGTGTATAGCATCTGCTCATAATAATAAGTTAACTTATTTATTATTTGTTATATGCATGAATGGTACCGGTCTCAGAGGTCATGCTTGCGTCCAACAACGATGGCAGGTGGCACTTGTCCATCGCAGTAGCTCCAGTGAGGTGTGGATCCTGGTGTACAGGAATGAGAATAAAAAATATGCATTAATATCGTGGCTAGGAAGAGAACATATTGATTATGATCTGTACTTGTTTTTGTTTGTTTCAAAAATACAAAAGTCAGGATAATCACTGGCGACTGTACCGCTAAACACCATAATAGTGTGTAAATATGCCAAGTTGGCCCGTCACATCAGTCTGTCCCGTTCAGATGCAGCTCTGACTTTGAAAGAAAAGAACCAAATACTGTTTTTGTATTTTATGATGGACTGTCATATTCTAAAATAGGCCAATCACCTCATAGTGAAGATTTCTTGGACTATGGGTGGCCATGGTGGTGGATGAAGACGCCCTCTCCTACACACAAGAAAGATCAAGTAAATACAGGCCACAGTTCAATTACTATGCTCTCTATCAACCTTGAATATACTTCAGCGTACCAGTGGCTTGGTCCATGTGGGAGCCAGTTTCACAGATTTCTGTTTCTGGGGGGTTGAATGAAGAGGACCCTCCGCATAGGCGTCCTCTGCTTCCGAGCAGGTCCTGATGTTCTTCATCAAACTGACCTGTTCAAAAATTGATGGTTCAGATAGGTTAGCAGATTATATTGCTTATTTACATAAACATGCAGAATTAACTCTTTACGCCTCACCTGCCACCTGTACTCAATCAATTCACATTCAGGATGGCCCTACCGATGCCCCACCCCCTACCAGGAGTCCAAACATTATCTAATAGTTCTAGCTAGAATGAACAGCATACAATTCTGTTCAATGGTATGGCTCCCACTACAGTAGATCTGTGGTTTTCACATAAATAAAGTAAACCATAATAAACCATAAAATAAACTGAACAATCTAGTGGGCACTGCCTCACAAACCTAGACTACTGTAGGCCTATAGAAGAACTATGTCCGCGCTGCCTGCTGTTTGGTCATTATATGAAAAGGATAGCTGGAGTGGTGAACAATACTCTGTGATTCACTCCACTGTATCCGTATTCGATGTAATACCCTATCCGTATTCGCCTGCGTGAAGCTAACTATAGCTCTAATACTAGCTAGAAACGGCAAATAGAACCCTTCTTCCAATGACGACTCCGTGGACAAAACATAAACAGACAAGCACTGGGCTTATAACGCGAGGAGCTTGCCTTCAGACTCCACCACAAAAACAAACTGTTAGACAAGCACTAACAAAACCCACCACAACTAAGTTACATTGTGATAGCTTTAGCTCACTTTTCATGTCATTCAATCAGTTACGTCTATATTTGCAAGTCTCTGTAGGGTACCGATTTTGTAATAGCCCATTTTGTGTATCAACATTCAGGTTGTGTTCGGCTAATGTAGCCATGGTGGTGGAGTATTTTTGGTGGTTGCCACTGCCAGACCAAACAATACAATGTTAAAAAAAAAAAAAACACTTACAATATGTTTCACTCGACTGTATCCGTATTCGCTGCTCCGATTGCGTTGCCGCATCCTTCAGTCGTTGTCCAGAAATGTTGTAGTCGTCGGCGGCAAATTGTTCAGAGCAAACAGCTCTTCCAAACCTCCGGCAGTGTTGCTGGGTCCATGTTCAAAGCTGTAGAACTAAACCAAACCTTCCGCCGTTTGTGGTCTTGGGGATCCTGTGGAACATTATTGGAGTGTACGTTCTCCACTTGTCGCCGCAACCTCGCAAACAACGTTTTCTTGGCATGATTGTTTGTTCACCACAGACACTAAAATGTCACTGTCCCTGGATGCTCATTGCTATCAGCGGGCTAGGGTGTAAAGCCAGGTTGGTTGTATTGACGGAAGTGAGTGGTCGTGAGAGGGAGACTTTGGGGAGGGGAGGGGGGAGAAGGGGGGAACTAGGAGTGAAGATATCAATGCGTCGAAGTCGAAGTGCTCAAAATGTATTATTACGCCTTTCATTACAGTGCCATTTCTTTATCTAGTAGGAAATCGCCAGGTTTCATTTTGTGCAACAACTTTGTGATCGGTTTACTAGTCATGCAGGGGAGATTTAATAGGGAACACATGGAAGGATTTGGTCACTTCTAACTTAAGGCACCCTTTGCGTCCATCCACAAAGCTGAGCCAAGCTAATGCTAACGAGTGTGAGCAGCGCGCGCTGCTGACTGGGGGCGCGTCCGAAGACTAGGCAGGTCCAGAGGAACTCATCTCAGGTCAGAGAAGAACATATTTTATTATTGAAACACGGTGGACTGTTCCTTTAATGATTAACGGATATTAAAGCTGTTGTTGGGGGAATTAGGGGATGGCTGGCATCCCTTGGCATGTGCGACGACACGCCACTGATTCACACTGTCTGGCTATTCACCAACCCACCGTCATTGACAGGTGTACGTTCAATCCTTGCTATATAATGACTCCTGTTACCTTCCATTAATATGAGCAAGAGAAAACTAGATGTGTCAGCTAAATAAGAAGTAGGTGTTCATTATACCCTTACACTTTGCTGATCAGGGGGGGCTGGGTAGTGTGGACCTGCGTGGTGTGGGGGCCCTAGGTAATGAGGGGGACCTTGGTAGTAAGCCATCTGGGCTGAGCAATCCATCACTTTAGAATAGATACCCTTATTCCACGTCTGTTTTCACACTGTTCAGGGTGTCGGGAGCTTATACACATTGTATTCTGCCACTTACTACTTACTAATAAATAGAAATATAGGCTTACTGGTCCTTACTAAGGTTATATTAGTAATAAATCCCTAATTGGGCATGAACAAGACATTTGTGAATAAACGCTTGTGAATTTGCTTTGTACATGCCTTACAAGTTACTTACACAGGCATTCATATTGTACGTATTAGTGCTAATAGATGTATCCCTAAAATAAAGTGTTACCATAAAAAGAACTAATGCTCCCCAATTATAAAATAATAATAATAATAATAGATCGGTTTTATATAGCGCTTTTCTTGGTACTCAAAGCCGCTTTTGCAATTGCAACTAAGTACCGCCTCCATAACTTGCTCAACGCCCCCCAAGGGCTTCCTAATTACCCCTGTGGGGCTGTAAAGCCCCCGTTGAGAAACAATAGTCTAGTGCCTCTTAACATGCACCCAGAGGCCGAAATGTATAACCACTTCTTCTTTTTTTTTGTTAAGGGGCTTTTACGCCTTTATTTGACAGGACAGTCAAAGATGGTGACAGGAAGCGAATGGGACAGAAAGACAGGGGAGGATCGGGAAAGGACCCCGGGCCGGACTCAAACCGGGGTCCCCATGGGTGGGCATGCAAGCCCAAATGTGGGATGCTTAGCGCGCTGCGCCACAGCGCCCCCGATGTATAACCACTTCTTACAAACACTGTCATGAATTATTTTAAAAACCTGGACAATGATATTTTAAAAAGAGTGCACCCTGTAAACAGAGTTTTAGAATGTGCATGTCAAAACCCCATTTAGGGAACTAAGAAGCACCTGTAATGGAGGGTTTTTTTTTCGTCTACATCCCGTGTTTATCGGTAAACAGATTAAAAAAAAAAAAAAAAAAAATCCACATGTGTAACCAGCACCTTAAAAACTCAGTCATTTTCCCAAGTTGCCACTTCACTGAAAGAAGATTTAAATCCTTTCTCTTGGATGTCTAAAGAATACAAGGTAATGTTTTTTCAGAATATTTTCAAACGCAATTGAATGACCATGTAGCACTAAATCCCAAAGTCCAACATAAAACAACATGTCATGACCGCTCTGTTAACTCACATGCTGCATCTCTGTTTTGATATTTTAATAATAGGCCCTACTGTATGTATTCATTCATTTTAAAATATAAAATAAAATATAAAAGATACATTCAGACTGGAGACTGTTCATACTTGAAGCAAATTGCGTGTTTATTTTGCATGTTTGTCTGTGGTTTTATTTTGGTTACTTTGAACAGAAAAAACTGTCAGTTTGAGACAAATACCATCCATGGGTGTTCCACGTGTTCACGTTCCACATCATGGGTGCCGCGAGGGGGGGAAAGGTGTTACAGATTCTAAGGGCCCGACAGCACTGGCAGAGCCCCTAGAAGGATGCTGATAACATAATTTGTCCTTTTGGGGGCCCAAAATTTGAATCTTTCATGGGGCCCAACATTTTTAGCGGCACCCCTGTTCCAAGGCACCCCTGTTGACAATGATACATAACCAGCAGATGTATATTATAACTTTTAACTATCTTATTAGTAATTATACTAAATACTGGATACTATAGTATCGTCCCCTCCACCCACTGATTAAAGCATGGATGGGAAGTCACTACCTGAGCTAGCTGCTGTGACATACTTGCTGTGCCATATCCAGAACGCTGTCTTGTCATTTCTGAAGCCCTGTGTCTGCCTGAAGGCTTCATCACAGGGTGAAGAGGAGGTGTCCAGAGAAGGTGGTGTGGCCATTTGCATTATCCCTCACCCATGCTTTGGGCCACAGCTTCACTTGGACAACATCTCCCACCTCCAACGGCAGAGAGGCTCCATTGGCAGGACTGACATGATGTTTATTCACCTGAGCATCGTACGCAATGACAACGTGTTTGCCATTGTGATATATTGAGGCCCCTGTTGGGGTAGATGAACTGGCATCTCCAAACACAAAGAGGACAAAGTGGTAGACGCCTCGCACTGGAGCTGTGAACACACCTGAGAGAAAAACAAAAACCAAAAAAGAAGTATTGATAAGTAATGTACAAAGATATGTATGTATGTATGTATGTATGTATGTATGTATGTATGTATGTATGTATGTATGTATGTATGTATGTATGTATGTATGTATGTATGTACAGTGAGGAGAATAAGTATTTGATCCCTTGCTGATTTTGTTGGTTTGCCCACTAATAAAGACATGATCAGTCTTTAATGTTA
Organism: Engraulis encrasicolus; assembly: GCF_034702125.1. Lineage (NCBI taxonomy): Eukaryota > Metazoa > Chordata > Actinopteri > Clupeiformes > Engraulidae > Engraulis > Engraulis encrasicolus. The sequence continues at coordinate 44,675,940 of NC_085872.1, read as the reverse complement.
ATGATAATATGTATTCTAATATGGAGAGACAGAATATCAAAAAGAAAATCCAGAAATCAACTCTAAAGAATATATAATAATTGATTTATATTTAATTGAGGGAAATAAGTATTTGATCCCCTGCCAACCATTAAGAGTTCTGATCCCGCAGATCAAATGGCACTTCCAATCAACTTGTTATCTGAATTGAACACACCTGTTAATAGTAACCTGCACAAAAGACACATTGAATCTGCAGAATCAGTCCATAGAATCAGTCAATCAATCAAACTAAACTCGCCAACATGGGACAGACCAAAAAGCTGTCAAAGGATTTCAGGGACAAGATTTTAGAACTCAATAAGGCTGAAATGGGCTCCTGGATATTAAAGAGCAAACTGCTGGTGCATTTCTTCCCAATTTTAGGACATACAAAATGATCATCAATCATCAATCTTAGGCCTGTCTCTGGTTCCATACAAGATTTGACCTTGTGAGAATTTAATAACCAGAAAAAAAGGAGATAAAGCACCTTAAAACTGTTTTTGAGGAGCTAGGAAATGATCTCAAGGCAGCTGGGGCCTCAATCACTAAGAAAACTATTGGAAACACTTGATACCACAGCGGATTAAAATCCTGCAGTGCATGTATGGTACCCCGGCTTCAGAAGGAACCTGTTCAGGCTCACCTGAGGTTTGCCAATGAACGTCAAACTGGATTAGGATATGATTGGGAGGTGCTGGAATCAGATAACACCAAAATCAAACTGTTTGGCATTAACACAACTCTATGTGTTTGGAGGAAGAGAAATGCTGCCTAAGATCCCAAGAACAACACCTTCTCCAACATCATAAATGAAAGTGGTAACATTATGTTTTGAGGTTGTTTGTCTGGCCAAGACACAGGACAACTTCACATCGTCAAGAAATGGATGGAGGGAGACAATAAACGTACAATGCTGCATGCCAACCTCTTTCCCACCACCACTAGACTGAAGGTGGGTCATGGATTGGCCTCCCAAAATGATAATAATCCATAACATACAGCCCAAGCAACGAAGGAGTAGCTCAAGCAGAAGCACATTAAGGTCATGAAGTGGCCTAGACAGTTTCCAAACATTAACCCTATAATAATCCTGTGAAGGGAACACAAGTTCCCATTTGGCAAGCTACAGTCATACAACTTAAGTGATTTAGAGATGATCTGCAAAGAAAAGTGGACAAAAATCCTTTCTAATATACCCACAAACATTGTCATTAACTGAAAGAAACATCTGACCTCTGTATGTGAAAACAAGGGCTTTGCCACCAAGTATTTTGTCTTTTTTGACTAGAGGGGTCAAATACTTATTTTCCTCAATGGAATACAAATCAATTAAAATATATTCTTCAAAGTTATTTTCTGGATTTTCTTTTTGATATTCTGGCTCTCTATATTATAATACATTTGATCATTAACATTATAGAATGATCATGTCTTTATTAGTGGGCAAACCAACAAAATCAGCAAGGGATCAAATACTTATTCTCCTCACTGTATGTATGTAGGCTATGTAGGTGGTCTTAATCTGCTACTTAAGGCTCTCGGTAATGTTATTGATATGTTGTTAGGATGTGGTGAGTATTCTCAGCAAAACCAGAATGGGCCGCCAGTGGGCCTATCTGTACAAAGAGGTTACTAAAATAGTCTCAAATCCCACTGACTGAATCTCACTCACTGATCACATGTTAAATATTGTGAGTGTAGAAATAGCCCGCTTTGACTGATTGTGAAATTGTAAAGATTCATGACATTGAGGGATAAATAAAATACAAAATGTAGGGGTTTTTATTTTATTTGTTACATCCCCAACACTGAGAAAGTTTGTAAGCACATAATACACAATATTAGAGATACACTGTAAAAGATTGTTGTGATTTCACATTAGAATTCTACAACAAGAAGATGTATATACCAGTTTACTATTCTCTGTTGTAATGTGCAATGCATTGTGGGATATCATATAGAGTACAATTCACAATTGTAAATGTACAGCAGCACATAGTACTTTTTACAACATACTGTTGTAAAGATCTGTTTTGTCAGGGCTGCTGTCCTAATGCAAATGTATGCAAAGCCAAATGCAGAAATTATGGAGCTCAGGTCACATTCTGATTGGATGCTTTTAAAACATGCGATAGAGGTGGAGAGGATTTGAACTGATTTGAACTCTTCAATTGCACACACCTGGTCATGAGCAAGGAGGTAGAGATAGGTGGGTTTACAGACATCATCGGAGCGTAGTACGGAATGATAGCAAGGGGAGTCCAATTTTCTTCTTCCATGGTCAAATTGGAAGCATGGTAAAGTGTGGAACAGGTCATAGGATACAATAGTGAATGTTTGTCAGCTGTCCTTAATTATCCCCCGCAATTAATGCTGACCGACAGCTGCAGTAAATTTGGCCACAAACTGAGCACTGACAACCGGATATCCTCTTTCGACCGAATTTGTGGAGTACAAATTTTGTCCATCATGGCATTAGTTCTATGGCATTAAAGCAACACCCTCATACTACGAAGCCAATTGGAGCCAATTTGGATGTGAGCCAATTTTGGTCCCCTAGGGGAAATTCTTTCTCTGCATTTATCCCATTTGGGCTAGTGAATCACATTGAAGTACACACACTAGTCTGTAGCAGTGGACTGCCTGCTGAGCTGCGCCCAGGGAGCTGTGTGGGGGTTAGGTGCCTTGCTCAAGGGCACTTCAGCTGTGGTCCGGTCGGGCATTGAACCGGGAACCCTTGGGTTGCCAACCCAGTGCTCTAACCACTGAGCGACGACTGCCCCCAACTACTACACTGTGGCCAATGCATTTTCCATTGAGTGATACTGCTTATCCAATCTACCTTCATGAGCCAGCTGATTGTAAATGACGTCCAGGTGCGCTAATTTCATCTCAGTGCAATTCAAAACGGGCAATTATCTCTGCTAAAAGGGCATGGGAGAGGCCAATGATGGTTTGTCCATTAATACAGACGATGGGCAGGTCATAGAGCATAAACGATGCTCAGGTGTGGCAGCCCCCCTGTGGTTCAATTTGACTTTTTGATGGCTTCGGCAACAGAATATATCTCAAAATCCCATGAGAAGGAATGGAAGCAGAAGCCCAGGACCATTGTTTTCAAAGGCTGTATGTTGGCTGTATGTGAAGTTTCCAGTGTTTGCGTTGGAAGAACGCAACAATTAGCTGGCAACTTGTTGCTAGTAATTTGTTGTAATTTTACAACAATTAGTTGGCAACTTTTTATTGCCAGCAATTTGCTTTAATTTTACTTCAATTAGCTGGCAACTTTTCACCAGCAATTTGTTTTAATTTCACAACAATGAGCTGGCAATTTATTTCCCAGCAATTTTGTTGTAATTTTACAACAATTAGCTGGTAACTTCTCACCAGCAATTCAACTCAACTTCACCTGACTGGTGCAATGTGCAATTAATGAAGATTGTCCAACAGGCTGGCCCACTTGAGCCATGAAACTTCCCACACATTAAAAGGACAGGTGTTTCAATTATTTTGTCCAAACACTGTGTAGACAATTCCACATATATGTGGAATGTTTACTTATAAACATGGATCAGAATGAAAACTTTTTGGAACTGAAGTTTTGATATGTGCATTAAAACAAGGGCCAAAACCAATCCATTTAAAGCCCGATTCGGACGGGACTTTTATTACCTATGGACCCCCGGTAATTCGGAATAATTACAGAGAATGTCTGAGTTCTTAGTCCTGTGCGAATGTGCCATGTCTGCGATTTGTGAGGTAATAATTCCGCCGCGAATTACCTACTGTATTTCGGCGAAACTCAGATGTCCTGGTGTAATTTCACCGTCTGAACTCCCTTGTAATGTCTGTGAATTGACTAAATAACAGATGTTTATTTATCCCGTCCGAATGCGCCCCGAAAAATCACGGAGGTCCAGGGGTAATTGCGAATTACCAGGGGTCCATAGGTAATATTTATCCCGTGCGAATCGGGCTTAAGAATATTCTTATACTTTTTTAAACACTATCTTAGAAGGAGCCCAGTCTGTTTTTAAACTATAGTTCTAGAGCAGGAGCATCAATGATTGGAACATTCTAGGAACTTGTTTTTGATACAGATCTCTCTTGTTACTATGTTGTCACACTCTATACCTAACCAATCTGTCAATTAGTGTCTTGCCTCACTTTATTACTAATCACTTTCATGCCGTGATTCAATGATTGCCAGCACCTGCCCAATGCCTGATTACTCTGGTCACATGGTTCACTTGCCCCACTATATAAACCTGGGCTGTCACACTGCTTTGGTTGCTTGTCTGAATGGCATAGCATAGTGCCTGACTCACTGGCGCTCACTGGTACTGGCAATCAATTAATTAGCCGACTAGCTGAGTGGTTGGTTTGTTGACAAGGTGGCTGACAGCATAGTGCCGGTTGACCAGCTAGCTGCCTGGCAGGTTGACTGACAGCCTGTCCGCCTGGTCAGTTGACTGGCTTGCTGCCTTGCTTGTTGACTGGCCAGCTGCCTGTTCGGTTGACTGGCTTCCTGGCTGGTTTGGCCAGGCAGCAAGTCAACCAGCCAGTGAATCGGACAGGCAGCTGACCAGTCAACCAGCCAGGCTGTCAAGGCCAGTTGGCTACCTGGCCGGTTAACTGGTTGGCTGCCTGACAGGTTAACTGGTTGGGATGTTTCATCGTTTGAGAGCCATCTTGTAGCATAGCATGTTTTATGGTGGTTTTTTTGCATAATATTACATTTAGACCACTTGATTGGTTTGACAAATGCATGTCCATACAGTCCTTATTGTGAATGTTTTTGAATTCCCCTTTGAGATGACTTGATAAATGAAAGTTCTCTTGAGGAATCTGTCACAACTGTGACAACACTATGCTGAGGGATGTTTTATTTGTGCCACACTCATGCAAAGCTGAACCTGTAGAAGTAAATGCTTAGAGCAGAGTGGCATTATGGTACCATGCTATCTCAGTCATGGTGGAGGATGGGGAGGTGGGACGATGCCATGTTGAAGGCATTTCAGACATGGAGGCGGGCAATGGGTGTGGAGGCGGGCGGAGGCGGGCGGATGAGGGGGCAGGACATGTGCCATGGTCAGAGTAGTTTTGAAAACGGAACAGTGTTGTAATTTTAAACGACTGGCTGGCAACTGTTTTTGTCTGCAATTTGTTGTAAATTTAAAACAATTTGCTGGCAATTATTCCCCATCAATTAGCTGTAAATTTCAATCTGAAATCTTTTACAGTGTAGCCATTTCCCATTTTTGTAATGTACTTAAGTTTTCAATGTTGCATGTTGGATTTCCTTTGTTTACATTGGCATTGGTGAATAAGTCAGAACAAATACACAATTTTGTTGTTGGGTTACCCAGTACGAAGAGAAAATTGTAAGCAATATAGAAATGCATTCATTAATGGCATTTTCTGTGAAAACAGCAATTTTGCTCTTTTAGATTTTTCAAATGACACTGAAAAAGCTTTTGAGAAAACTGAAATACCTGTGTTTACGTTGTAGGCATTTCCGATGTTGGTGAGGATGCCTTTAAAAACAAGGGGGATATCCACATCTAAAGGTCCATAGGTTCCATTCCCTAGTGCTGCAGAGAAAGACACCCTGCTGCCCTCCCTGTCCCTCCTCAGCACCTCCACCTGGCCTCCTACCACTCCCACAGCTGATGACTGCTCATTCTGTTTCTCCGTCAGATCCTTGATGACTAATTTCTGGTCTTCCACCATCTTCTCACTGGTTCTCAATCTTGTCTCCACATCCTGTAGTTGTGTACTCAGCCCGGTCTCCATGGCATCTGCCCTCTTCTCCACGGCCTGCAGTTGTTCTTTGTTGTGTCTGAGCTCTGCTTGCTGCTCTGCTATCTTGGCACTCATCTCTCTCAGCACCGTGTGGATGTGAGGCTGGCAGATTTGTTGGGTTAAACTTTCATGTTCGGGTTGGATTTCCACGCTTTCTGCTGTAACCACAACCAGACCCACCCACAGCAAGATCATCGCAGCTCCAAGAGACTTCATAATCGACACTAACGCGGCTGTCACTTTCCTCTAGCTGGTTATACCTGTAGTTCACCTGTCTCTGTCCAGTGTCAAGGCACAGAACTGTAGCGCTGCATTTATTTTAACTGAGGACCTTGGTGCTGTTAGATAAGTGTGAAACACGCAGGTGTGTATACACCAAAATTTCCCTTTATTCCTGCTAAAAGTGGTTCACCAATGTCTAACTGACCAATGCAAAGGGCTTAAGACTAGACCCTCATGTTTTTAACCGAGGGGAGCTGAGGACATGTATTGCAGCAGGTGTGTAGACTAAAGGTTTTCCCTCTGTACCGACTGAGATCACCTTTGCTTTATGTAACAGTCGTGTGTCTGAAAGAAATATGTTTCATTGGAGCTGACTTAAAATGTAGAAATTGAACAATAGTAACAAGTATGTTCACAAATCAGTAAAGCCTACTGAGAGATGTTGGACGACTCTCAAGATTTCAGTGCAATAAGTCACTTGTTGACTTTTGGCAACAATTACCAATGCAAACAAAATGTGAAACATCGCAAAACAAATCCCAGCGGTCACGAGTAGCAATCAATGTGGAATCAAGTGACAACTTTCATTTAAAAAATTGAAAAATACCAAGGGCACTTACAGGCATGTATTATGGCTGTGTAGAATAAAGGTTTGAGGTAAGCTAAGTGGGACTGATTCCCACTTAGGTGCTGTTTCCACGTAGCTGGATATTTTTATATGTGGATATTTTTTTCTCCTGGCTGCATTGGTTTTGCATTGGTTTTGGCCTTCCGTTTCCACGTAGCAGATATTAAAAATCCAGGTATAAAAAGCAGGAGAGAAAAAAAAAACTACTTAGGGGGCTGAAATGCATTTGTTACAATGGAGGATTTATTTTTATCCACATGTTGCGTTTACACCTTAACAGGAGAAAAAAATACCCTGCTAAAAAAAATATTCTGCTATGTGGAAACAGCACCTCTGATGTCGCACCCGTCACTTTTCTTCGCTTCGCAAATGAGGTCTAAGGCCCCTCTCCAGCCTTCACGCCTTGGCTGCCTACTTAGGCGAGTACATTTAGGGTTTAACCTCAAAAAAATTGATACAAAAGGTTTTTTATGGATTCTATTACTATTGGACCTACTAAATGACATACTAAAAATCTAGTAAAATCTGACTTTGGGAAATTAGTTTTTTTCAACATGGCTGCCATAGGCTTATTATAAGGGTCAAGAGACACTCCAGGTGAATAGGCCAAAAAAAATTGCTTGCCGATATCGCCATGAAATTTAATCCGGTGATTACTCACATATTTGTGAGAAAAAAATGTATTGCAAGTTTTCTGAAATGTTATGTTTTAATATGGTAACTGGACTATATCTAATTAATTATGCATTCAATTTCAAAATGCAAAAACTCAAAATCTGAAAAAGCCAAGCTCAAAATTACTCTTTTATTTTGTTTCTAGTAAGCCAGAAGATATCTTCAGAAGAGATTATGGACATCTCTTTTTGTTTTGTAGTAAATCTAAAAATCTTTGTGCAGACACACCAGCTAGCATTTTTTTTCAAAACATGATTATTTAACATCTCTCTTAAATGTAAATAATTGAGTTTTATGTTTCTCAAGTTCTTCCAGACATGCTTTGAGTCTGGTTGTATCATTCTTAGCATGTATCAAGGGCAAGGTCAGCTGTCCTCAAATCATAGCCTCTCCACAGAGGTGTCCTAAGGGCTGGTGCTGGGACTCATATTTGCCATGTACACCACATCACTGGACCATGTTATCTGTTCTCACAGCTTCTCATACTATTGTTACACCGATGAAGCACAGTTACTTTGTGCCAGATGACTCCACGGTCACACACATTTCCGCTTGCCTCTCTGAACTATCCACAA